>NC_052323.1:9012001-9312001 GCF_016432855.1 Salvelinus namaycush
GATGCTGAGAAAGCATTTGATCGTGTGGGGTGGTCTTACCTATTCTTTGCTCTAAATAAATTTGGTCTAGGGGACAACTTTATAAAATGGGTGAAAGTTTTATATGATGATCCTCAGGCTGCTGTCCTTACTAATGGGCTAAGGTCAAATAGCTTCTCTATATACAGAGGTACCAGACAGGGCTGTCCTTTGTCCCCTCTCCTATTTGCACTCGTTATGGAACCACTGGCCGAGGCCATCAGGGTAACACCTGCTATACAGGGGTTGCTCATTGGTGATGTTCACCATAAAATAAGCTTGTATGCTGATGATGTCCTGATATTCATCTCTAGTCCCGAGACTTCAATTACATCTCTTATTAATATTATTGAATTATTCAGTGAATTCTCAGGCTACAAGATTAACTTAACTAAATCAGAGGCTATGCCACTTGGTAACCTTCACTCTGTACCTAATACTTCTCCCCCTTCCCTTTTAAATGGTCTCCCTCAGGTTTTACGTATCTGGGTATATTTGTAACTCCTAAATTCCAGCAAATGTACAAAGCCAATTTTGTTCCCTTGTTTGATACAATAAGACAGGATCTGGATCTCTGGAACTCTCTCCCGATTTCTTGGTTGGGTAGAATATCCCTCTTGAAAATGAACATTTTACCTAGACTACTTTACCCAATCCAAATGATCCCAGTATTACTCCAATACGGTAATAAAGGATGTAAATGGATGGCTAAGTTCCTTTATATGGAGTAAACTCAAGCCAAGTTCTATGGGTGGCTTGGATATCAGGTTCTATCAGTGGTGTGCCCACCTATGTTATATTTCTGACTGGATCACAAAGGATGACTCCTCTATTTGGTTAGACATTGTGACTTCTCTTTCAAAATACCCCTTACAGGATCTTTTGTTTCAGAAGTTTCAAGTCTGTAGAAGATCACTGCAATAATCCACTTAACACACTCAAAGTATGGAGGTCAGTTCAACGCTTCCTGGGAAGGTCCAAACTAACCTCTGCTCTTACCCCAATTCTTAACAACCCAGATTTTGGTCCAGGATTGCTGGATGCTGGCTTTAACTTTTGGCTTAAGGGCATACGCAGACTAAATGACTTATTTGCGGATAAGATTTTATTGTCATTTGAGCAGATGGTCGAGAAATATCGACTCCCAAAGCAGGACTTTTTCCGCTTCCTACAAGTAAGACATTATATTCTGAAGAGCACCACCTTAATTGGTAACCCTGATATGTCTGTCATTGAAATAATGTTTTTTTTCCCACAAAGGAAAATGTCTGTAAGTCTGTTTTATGATGCTTCAAGGTCCTTTTCTGCTGTCGACACACAGAGGGTGAAACAAGTGTGGGAGAAATAATTGTCTGTTACTATTGACGAAGAGATGTGGGAGGACATTTGGAGATATGCAAAAACAATATCTATATGTAATCGTACTAGAGCAATCCAATTAAGAATAATACACAGATTGCATATATCCCCAAATCGCACACATGCTTTTAGCCCCTCTTCCTCTTCTCCTCAGTGTCTTAACTGTAAAACTGATACAGGCACCCTAACACATTGTTTATGGTCATGTACCAAAATACAAAGATACTGGTCTGGTATTCTGCAAGAAATTGAAAAGATCCTAGGGGTTGATCTATAATTGGACCCAGTTTCTTTACTGTTGGGTCTCCCTAGTAGGCATGTTACTTCTGTGGGTAAGAGGAGGCTTTACAACATCCTTACCTTCGCAGTGAGGAAAAACATCCTTTTACAGTGGATTAGTGATAAGGTTCCTTCTATTAAAGATTGGCATAAGATACTATTTGAATGGGTGCCTCTGGAATATCTGACATGTACATTGCATTCTAAAACAGATCAGTTCTACAAAGTATGGGAACCTTATCTAAATTACATAGAACCTGAGGTATCAGCTATTATGCTGCAAGGATTCTCTTAGAATGGTGGTGATCTATGTATTTCAGAATTACACTGTACGTTCCATGTGTGGAACCTAACTTGGTTTAAACTGAGCTTTTTTGGTTTAATTTCTGTTTGTAAGTTTGTTTAAAATGTATGTATTGAGAGATGCAATGATGGGGATGGGGTGAGAGAAGCGCCGAGCAGGGAGAGTAAAATGGTGTACGTATGTATGTGTATGTATATATATATACGCAGGTATGTGTAAGTGAATGCTGTTTTTTTTGTTGCTTTGTCTCTGTTGTTGTATCTCTTAATATGGGTGAAAATTGTGAAATTCCAATAAAAATACTGTTACAAAAAAAAAGACACTATACTTGTGGTTGACAGGGTGAAGCCCGCCATTTTGAAGGACTTAGCAGAAACAACAAGAGCTGTCCCTGTCACCTATGCCACACAATTGAGTAAGCACTGCGTCGGCACCGGAGTAGAAGTCTCCATGTGAAGAGACTGCAGTGGCAACGGAAGGAGAGCATCAATGGCTGTGAACATTTTTGCTGATTGCATTGCGCTAGTCACAGTGGTCCTCACAAGCTCTTTGCACGGCAAGCTGCAGGCCTTGGACTGGTTCTGGGGCTGTGCATATCGTCTATACACCACACAATGAAAGACAGGAATCTGCTCCCCGGTGCTGGAACAACTGAATTTCTTTGCGTCCATCACCTTCAAAAGCAATTTTTTTGTAAAAATGTTATTTCACCTTTATTTAACCAGGTAGGCTAGTTGAGAAAAAGTTCTCATTTGCAACTGCGACCTGGCCAAGATAAAGCATAGCAATTCGACACATACAACAACACAGAGTTACACATGGAATAAACAAAACATACAGTCAATAATACAGTAGAAATAAGTCTATATACAATGTGAGCAAATGAGGTGAGATAAGGGAGGTAAAGGCAAAAAAAAAGGCCATAGTGGCGAGGTAAATAATATATAGCAAGTAAAACACTGGAATGGTAGATTTGCTGTGGAAGAATGTGCAAAGTAGAAATAGAAATAATGGGGTGCAAAGGAGCAAAATAAATACAGTAGGGGAAGAGGTAGTTGTTTGGGCTAAATTATAGATGGGCTATGTACAGGTGCTGTAATCTGTGAGCTGCTCTGACACCTGGTGCTTAAAGCTAGTGAGGGAGATAAGTGTTTCCAGCTTCAGAGACTTTTGCAGTTCGTTCCAATCATTGGCAGCAGAGAACTGGAAGGAAAGATGACCAAAGGAGGAATTGGCTTTGGGGGTGACCAGTGAGATATACCTGCTGGAGCGCGTGCTACGAGTGGGTGCTGCTATGGTGACCAGTGAGCTGAGATAAGGCGGGGCTTTACCTAGCAGAGACTTGTAGATAACCTGTAGCCAGTGGGTTTGGCGACGAGTATGAAGCGAGTGCCAACCAACGAGAGCGTACAGGTCGCAATGGTGGGTAGTGTATGGGGCTTTGGTGACAAAACGGATGGCACTGTGATAGACTGCATCCAGTTTGTTGAGTAGAGTGTTGGAGGCTATTTTATAGATGACTTCCCCGAAGTCGAGGATCGGTAGGATGGTCAGTTTTACGAGGGTATGTTTGGCAGCATGAGTGAAGGATGCTTTGTTGCGATATAGGAAGCCGATTCTAGATTTAATTTTGTATTGGAGATGCTTAATGTGAGTCTGGAAGGAGAGTTTTCAGTCTAACCAGACACCTAGGTATTTGTAGTTGTCCACGTATTCTAAGTCAGAGCCATCCAGAGTAGTGATGCTGGATGGGCGAGCAGGTGTGGGCAGTGATCGGTTGAATAGCATGCATTTAGTTTTACTTGCGTTTAAGAGCAGTTGGAGTCCACGGAAGGAGAGTTGTATGGCATTGAAGCTCGTCTGGAGGTTAGTTAACACAGTGTCCAAAGAGGGGCCAGAAGTATACAGAATGGTGTTGTTTGCGTAGAGGTGTATCAGATAATCACCAGCAGCAAGAGCAACATCATTGATGTATACAGAGAAGAGAATCAGCCCGAGGATTGAACCCTGTGGCACCCCCATAGAGACTGCCAGAGGTCCGGACAACAGGCCCTCCGATTTGACACACTGAACTCTATCAGAGAAGTAGTTGGTAAACCAGGCGAGGCAATCATTTGAGAAACCAAGGCTGTCGAGTCTGCTAAAAAGAATGTGGTGATTGACAGAGTCGAAAGCCTTGGCCAGGTCGATGAGTACGGCTGCGCAGTAATGTCTCTTATCGATGGCGGTTATGATGTCGTTTAGGACCTTGAGCGTGGCTGAGGTGCACCCGTGACCAGCTCTGAAACCAGATTGCATAGCGGAGAAGGTACGGTGGGATTCGAAATGGTCGGTAATCTGTTTGTTAACTTGGCTTTCAAAGACCTTAGAAAGACAGGGTAGGATAGATATAGGTCTGTAGCAGTTTGGGTCTAGAGTGTCACCCCCTTTGAAGAGGGGGATGACCGCAGCAGCTTTCCAATCTTTGGGAATCTCAGACGATACGAAAGAGAGGTTGAACAGGCTACTAATAGGGGTTGCAACAATTTCGGCAGATAATTTTAGAGAGGGTCCAGATTGTCTAGCCCGGGCTGATTTGTAGGGGTCCAGATTTTGCAGCTCTTTCAGAACATCAGCTATCTGGATTTGTGTGAAGGAGAAATGGTGGGGGCTTTGGCGGGTTGCTGTGGAGGGTGCCATTGAAGATAATGGTGAGTAAACAACAGGAAAAGATGGAGCCTCTGTCCCACAAGATTGACAAGGAAGAGCAGGAAACCCATACAGGGCTGATGTGCTTGAACTCATGGCACTTGGACTACAATCAATTAGCACCTGAAAGATTTGAATGAAGGATCATCTCTAGATGCTAATTTCTCAAGACTGCTATTGAGAGATGACACCGAGGATGGGTTGATGTCCCAAGATATGAAGCACAGTGCTGGGAAAGTCTATGACAATGTGACGTTGAAGTTGGAAGCATGGAGGAAAGCCCTGGATTTTGTCTTCCTTGTGTTGCAGACAGACAGAGATCATTACTGGTATAGATCCTAAACAAGTGGAAGGGCAATAGAATGTTATGGCGATATGATGGTTTTTAGTTGAACACAGTTTTGTGTACTATAATTTTTTTTATATTGAAAATAGTGTGATGTAATGCATATATAATGTTTTATTCTTTGAATCCAAATATGCTGAAAACTTTATAAACTGTTGCGATTTCAGAGATATTAAGTTATTAGAGCTTGTTAGATGGCCCGGCAGAATTTTACCACATGGGGGAGACAAAGGATATGAACATTGCGCTCTGTCACTTCATGGTTTCCTTGTGTGTTGAGCTCAGTAAATGTTTTCATGATTATCCCCATCCTAGAATTACATGTTGATCGTCTCACATCACACCTCATGCACATTGTATATGATACATTCCACCCAGAGCCAAAGTTACAGAACAAGCATAGAATGTGTGACATCATTTTATCAACCTCATCACTGACTACAAAGTGAGCATTATAGGCTATTGAGGTGATGCTCGCGGTATTCAACATGGAAGATTAAACACGAGAGTCCAGTCTCGACCCTTTAACATCTTGCCACCAATGACATGTAACAGGCTACTTCACAGATGAGCTCATCTTCTAAAACCCAATGAATAATGTACTGTTGAAGTGTCACTGATGGGCCAAAGGAAAATGTCATTTTTTTTTGTCAGTGTTTACCTGAGTCTCGATTTGCTTCCTATGTGTCTCAACTTTGGACACTGCCTAAGTCCCAGCCAACAGGGCATGGTTTCATGACTTGCTTGGTCCTGTTTGTCATAACATAGGAAGAGTTTGCAGAAAAGGACATTTCCTAGACAAAGTAAATGTCTCTCAGGTCTGACTAATCCAAAACCCTGCTAAAAAGGTTAAAGAAATATCAAAATGTCTCACTAGGTCCCAGAAGCTGTCTTGTTTTTATGTAACAATGAACTTAATTATGAACTAGAACTTACCATATTTATTTCCATTGGTCATATTCTAACAGACTGTGATGGCTGTATTTTGGAATCCAAGTTATTTTAACTGTAGCATCACTCAGTGTTTGTGTTTCTGTGAATTGGTTGGGGTGTGATGATGACCAATGAAAACATGACAACTGAGATGGAAACGGGTAAGGTCAAACTAGTGACACATTTTGAAGGTCAAACTAGACAATTTTTTTTATTTTTTATGTCTGCTCACAACCCAACTTATGTTTGAGGAGTGTCTGGAGGAATCCAAGGCCTAATACTTCGTCAAGGCAAACAGAGTTAGACAGTGTACCTGGAATTAGATGAAAGCATTTGTATTTGAAGTACTGTCTGAAAATGATGTCCATGGCACACAAAGCCCACACAAGACCTACTGTTTTAACTCAGTATGATTCTAAAATTATCATCAGTCCGTGTGAGGATAGTCAAGTGAACAGGAAGTATTATTTTGTGCTGAGTCATTGTTGTCTGGCTGTGGTTACATTTTTCATTGATATTCATGCATCCAAATACGGTGGTATTATCAACCATAATCTGAGTTTTAGATGTGTGAAGCTCTGTTCTTTCTAGTCTGTGTCCAGTGGTTACTTTGAAAACAGACATTCATGGCTTTGAATCAGGTTAAAATTGATTAGACAAAATATCTAAATGGCATACTTTATAGAAACAGCTTTTATGCAATTCACGACTTAACGCAGAGTTTCTGTTTGAAGGGGCCATTCAAATAGTCAATTTCCTTTCGTTAAATTAGACAAGCCATTGTAATTTACTGTTGCACTTTCTGCTGCATTTTTGTTGTTGTTCTTCAATAGCATAGCACAGAATCACTGATTCTGCTCAAAAGTTCTTCCAAGCTGTGGTGCTAAGCTGAAGCCTCTACTGGTCTCAGGTTGCACCAGCCCAGGGTCTTTTATGACGCAGGTCTGTCAGTAAGCCCAGTCTTTTCTCTGCTAGTGCTGTGTAGGGTTGGCTGGTTCAGTTAGAACGTCAAAGTGGGCTTGTGCAAGTGTCAGTGTGTCTGTACTCGCATTGGAGGGCGCATGTTATCTGAGGCCCACAGGGGAAGCCTCCAGATTTCAGCCAGCTGCCCTGCTATAAACATTTCAGAGTGGAGGAAGAAGACTATGGAGGGGGGAACACGCAAATCTCCATTCAAACTACCTTCGAATATCAACTCTTAGGCTTTCTTAAAGGAACGAGAAGAGGCCAGAGAGGGGTGGACCTTGCCGTGGAGGATAACAAGCACCTTTCCAAGTGTTGTTCGCGCTTCATTTCCTCTCGGCTTGGGAGTAGAGGGCATGCTGCACCAGAGGGGGGGGGTTCTCAAACAAACTATCTGACCCTGGTGGTTAACTAAAATCAGGCTCTGTGAGGCTTGCTGGAGGAGGGAGGGAACAGCAGTTAGCGTGAGGCCACCGTAGGGCTGCTGCACTGCTAACACACAGCAGCAGCAGGGAAAAAGGGAAGAGATGGCCACAGGAGAAATCACCACTCTACCTGCCACACCTGACGATGGAGGCAGTGGCGGCTTCCCTCCAGGAAACTTTAAGGAGCCCAAGAGGCTGTACTGTAAAAACGGGGGCTACTTCTTGAGGATAAACTCTAATGGAAGCGTGGACGGGATCCGAGAGAAGAACGACCCCCACAGTAAGTGGTTCCAGTCCATTGCACGGCAGACAAAGCTTCTTTATGCTTTATAAGGGCGACAGGGAAGTAACCGGGAAATCATGGAGGACTAAAGTGAATTTAACTGCATGCGTTTATGGCTTCTCCAACATTCAAATCAAATAAGTTTGTCTAGTTCTTGTACATTAGCCTTTGCAAGTGCATTCATGAATGTGGTAAGTGTATATTTTGATCTCATTCAAGTCACCTGGGTGTGTAACACTGCCATACATTAAAAAGGCACTGCTATTACGTCACTTGTAATTCAAATGTCCAGAAATAAAATATGACATAGCTTTCGTGTGAAATGTGTATTAATACATAGACCAACTCTTGAGTTCACATAAGTAAAGGCCATTGATAGTAATTGAGGATCTAGGTTTGTGTTTTTATCACTTCAGTATAATATATATTGGAGTGTCATTGATTAGCTTTATAACATGCAACAAGTAATATGTAAGGTTTGCCCTTGACACATTTAAACCACCTCATCACTCACGATCTAGTTGTTTTTTTCTTCAATGTATGTATCTCAGATTGCATCAGTAATTGGTAGGAGGAGAAGGGGCCCATGTCGAAGAGGGGGTTTTCATCACAGGAAGCACTGCTCAGTAGATCCTTGGGTGATAAGGGATGGGACTTGGAACAGGTGCACTCAAACAGCTGTCCAAAATCACAAGCAATTAACTACTAAGAGTGGAGACGAGAGACAGACATTAGTCATTTCAATTACTGCCCAAAAATTGGCATCATGTGCTTTACCACTTATCTTTAATCAATAAGGCATATATTCTATAAGTGTATGTAATAACAAATACACTAAACTGGAAGAGAAGCTCATTTTCTGTTATGACCATTCATTCAAATAGAACACTGTTGACGTGCCCATTTGCATTCTCCGTATGATTTAAAGCAAGGGATGATGAAATTAACCATGGCTGAAAGAGAAAGTTTCACTTAGAGATGTGATCACGAGACCTATTGCACAGATGTTCAGTAAACTTTCATGCTCCCTTGCACGTAACAACTACTAATTATGTATTCATTCAGAGAGGAATGGATCTTCATGACATTAGTCATTACACAAACCCTAAGTGCATACAGATGCCTCTGATATATATATATATATACATATATATATATATATATATATATATATATATATATATATATACACACACACGTTTACAATGTACTGTCTTGCCATTTTGCCTTATGAGGCCTGTTTGATAGGAACTCATTTAGTTTTTTGAACTATGCGAAAAAATATGTTATTGAAATATGCTCCGTTGGCACAGCACATGTAGGCTTATCTGACTACAAAAAGTATTATAATCTGGGTGCTTCTACTCAACCAAATACTTGACTTACAATAAACCACTACTGCAATATAAAAATATTGTTACATCGTAATTTCATTTTCATATTTTGAGTATCTTGCTTATTTGATGCTTTATAAAAATATTTTCTCAATATATTTTTGGACCTCTGATATAATATTTGTCTGCTATATCCGTCTCTTTTCAACACCATTAATAACATACACTGACTGTACCAAACATTAAGAACATCTTACTAATATTGAGTTGCACCCCCCCCTTTTGCCCCCAGAACAGCCTCAATTTGTCAGGGCATGGACTCTACAAGGTGTCAAACGTTCCACAGGGATGCTGGCCTATGTTAACTCCAACGCTTCCCACAATTGTGTCAAGGTGGCTGGATGTCCTTTGGGAGATGGAGTATTCTTAATACACACGGGAAACCCAGTTCTTGGCACAAACCGCTGCGCCTGGCACGTACTACCATCGCCGTTCAAAGGCACTGAAATATTTTGTCTTGCCTATTCACCCTCTGAATGGCACACATACACAATCTATGTCTCAAGGCTTAAAAATACTTATTTAACCTGTCTCCTCTCCTTCATCTACACTGATTGAAGTGGATTGAACAAGTGGCATCAATAATGGATCATAGTTATCACCTGGTCAGTCTGTCATGGAAATAGCAGGCGTTCTTAATGTTTTCTACACTCAGTGTATAAGATCTATTCTATACTGAACAAAAATGTAAACACAACATGTAAAGTGTTGGTCCCATGTTTCATGAACTGAAATAAAAGATCGCAGAAATGTTCCATATGCACAAAAAGCTTATTTCTCCTAAATTTTGTGCACAAACTTATTTATATCCCTGTTAGTAAGAATTTATAATTTTCCAAGATAATCCATCCACCTGACAGGTGTGGCATATCAAGAAGCTGATTAAACAGCATGATCATTATACAGGTGCACCTTCTACTGGGGACAATGAAGGCCACTCGACACAATGCCACAGACGTTTTCAAGATTTGAGGGAGCGTGCAATTGGCATGCTGACTGCAGGAACGTCCACCAGAGCTGTTGCCAGTGAATTGAATGTTCATTTCTCTACCATAAGCCGCCTCCAACGTCGTTTTAGAGAATTTGGCAGTATGTCCAACCGGCCTCATAACCGCAGACCACGTGTGACTACGCCAGCCCAGGACCTCCACATCCGGCTTCTTCATCTACGGGATCGTCTGAAACAAGCCACCCGGACAGCTGATGAAACTGAGGAGTATTTCTGTCTGTAATAAAGCTCTTTTGTGGGGAAAAACTCATTCTGATTGGCAGGTCCTGGCTACCATGGCTGCGCCCCTGCCCAGTTGTGAAATCCATAGATTAAGGCCTAATGAATTTATTTCAATTGACTGATTTCCTTATATGAGCTGTATCTCAGTAAAATCGTTGAAATTGTTGCATGCTGCGTTTATATTTTTGTTCAGTATAGAATCAATGGAGTTTACTGTGACACTAAAACATTTTCCCCTCCTCAGTCAAGCTTCAACTCCAGGCGACCTCAGTGGGGGAGGTAGTGATCAAGGGGGTCTCAGCCAACCGTTATCTGGCCATGAATGGAGATGGAAGACTGTTTGGAACGGTGAGTGAGCCTCACCTTCCTTTAAGCAGCACCGTTCACAAGGAAACTCCATTCCATTTGCTTTGATATTGTCATGGTCAACAACTCATGCTTTATTATAACAGGGACAGTATCATGCCTAAGATAAAGTGTTTTAATTAAGTTATGCTGAAAGCAAATATTATGTTGTCATACTGTTACAGGTTTTGGTTTTTCCATTTATGTTATGAGGTTTGACTTTTAGCACATTAGCACGTAGGACGCATCGATTGGTGTCACCTCACTAGTCAGCACGTGTTACACCTGTGCTGGCTTGTCCATCTTGTTAGAGGGAAGGTGTTTCACCTATGCTGTCCCAGGTGCTATTTAACAGTGGCTGGCCCAGTGCTCCAGTTGTCTTGAGAGATGTGTAGGGTTAACACCTTTAGTTTGCGCTTCTGATTTGATTTCTAGACAAACAATCCTTTACCTGATCTTTCCTGTTTTTGTTTTGCTCTACTTTTTGGTTTGCTTCCTGTCTTTAAGCTTGGTGTGGGCTTTAATGTTAGCCTGTTCTTGGGCAAATTTAGTGGACACTCACAATTGGTCTTTTAGGTCCCAGTTGTTGTTGCTAGTCAACTTTCAGTGGACACCCCCATGAGTGTCTTTTGTTTTAGTTTTTGTCAGTGACTCTTTGTTCGTTTCTCTTTCTGTTTGAGCAACAATTTTTGGTTTTCTTACTGGGGAACGTAACAAAATAGGGGTTAGTCCGGAATTTGAACCCAGGACCTCTCGCACCCGAAGCGAGAATTATAGTCCTAGACACCCTGTGTCTGTGGGACGGCTGAGTAATTTAGAGATTCTGTCTTTTTGGCACACTTGTCTCCGGCGAAAAAGCAGGGCAACAATGTTGCCTTTTTAGAATACCAGGGTTTATTCTCAATGTGCCAATTCAGTAGTGGTGGAAAAAGTACCCAATTGTCATACTTGAGTAAAAGTAAAGATACCTTAATAGAAAAGTCACCTAGTAAAATACTACTTGAGTAAAAGTCAAAAAGTATTTGGTTTAAAATATACTTAAGTATCAAAAGTAAATGTAATTTCAAAAATATAGTTAAGTATGAAATAATACATTATTTCAAGTTTCTTATATTAAGCAAACCAGACAGCACCATTTTCCCCCCCAAAATTAATTTACGGATAGCCAGGGGCACACTCCAACACTTGTTGGAGTGTGTTTAGTGAGTCCGCCAGATCAGTGGCAGTAGGGATGACCAGGGATGTTCTGTTGATAAGTGTGTGAATTGGACCATTTTCCTGTCCTGCTAAGCATTCAAAATATAACAAGTACTTTTAGGTGTCAGGGAAAATGTATGGAGTAAAAAGTACAATATTTTCTCTAGGAATGTAGTGAAGTAAATGTAGATGCCTATCGAGTGAATCCTGAAAAGAGAAAGAAACTCCGCAGTGAGGTACAGTATATTCTTGAGCACGGCATTGCACAATATGGTAACAGTCCGTGGAGTTTGCCCTGTATATTAGTACCTAAGGCGGATGGGTCCCTTCGGTTTTGTTCTGATTTTCGGAAACTCCACGCCGTTACAAAGTCGGACTCGTACCCTTTGCTCAGGGTCGACGTGTGGACCGTGTTGGCGCTGCTAAGTACGTTAGCAAGTTGGATCGGCTGAAGGAATATTGGCAGGCCCCAGCACCCTCAGGATATTGAGTCTGTTCAGGCGTTTCGCAGCTGCCAACCTGACAGTTATCCTGTCAAAGAGCAAAATTGCCTGAGCAACAGTTAAATATCTCGGGAAGGTGGTGGGGCAAGGGAAAGTCCGACCGGTCCTGGTAAAAGTGGAGACCATCAATAACTTCCCAGTGCCAGCTTCTTGCCAGGAACTGTGCTGATTCTTGGGAATGCCTGGCTACGACCAGGCTTTTTGCAAGAACTTTGCCAAGGTTGTTGCGCCACTTACAAATTTGACCAGTCCGAAAGTCGTTTTCTGTTGTAGCCCCGACTGTTAGGAGGCTTTTGAGAAGACAAAGACCCTTTTGGTCTCTGTTCCGGTGCTATCTGCTTGCTCCGGATTTCCAGCTTCTGTTTTGTCTGTACACTGATGTAGGTGCAGGGTCTGTGCTCCGAGAGAAAGACAATAACAATGTTGAGCAGCCTGCGGGGTACTTTTCAAAGAAATTGGCCTCATATCAAAAACACTACTAATGAGAAGGACTTACGAGAAGGAGACGCTCGCTTTGGTACAGGCTCTTCAGCACTTTGAGGTTTATGTATCGGTCTCTGCACCTCTGGTGTATACCAATTATAACCCTTTCGTTTTCCTGAAAATATTATCTATCTTTGTGTAGAATAACATTAATCGACCAATCAATACAAAAACACAGAAATTGAAACAAACAATTCTGAAAATCAACCTGCAATAGAGCATGCTGGGAAATATGATAATGATGGGCATGGTTTTGAGTGTTTTACTCTATCACACTCAACTCTGCTTACTAAGACCAAGACTGGAGTAGAAAATAGTACAAATAAAGAAAACCCCTTGAATGAGTAGGTGTTTTTAAACTTTTGACTGGTAGTGTACGTAAATAAGGTTTTTCTGTTTTTAATAAATTTGGAAAACAAAAAAAAAGTTTTTGCTTTGTCATTATGGGGTATTGTGTGTAGATTGAGGATCTTTTTAGAATAAGGCTGTAATGTAACAAAATGTGGAAAAAGTGAATGGGGTCTGAGTACTTTCCGAATGCACTGTATATACAAAAGTATGTGGACACCCCTTCAAATTAGTGGATTTGGCTATTTTAGCCATACCTGTTGCTGACAAGTGTTTAAAATGGAGCACACCGCCATGTAATCTCCATAGACACACATTGGCAGTAGAATGTCCTTACTGAAGAGCTCAGTGACTTTCAAAGTGGCACTGTCATAGGATGCCACCTTTCCAACAAGTCAGTTTGTCAAATTTCTGCCTTGGTCAACTGTAAGTGCTGTTATTGGAAACGTCTAGGAGCAACAACGGCTCAGCCACGAAGTGGTAGGCCACACAAGCTCACAGAATGGGACCACTGAGTGCTGAACCGCGTCCTCGGTTGCAACACACTACCGAGTTCCAAACTGCCTCTGGAAGCAACGTCAACACAACAACTGTTCGTCGGGAGCTTTAGGAAATTAGTTTCCATGGCCGTGCAGCCGCTCACAAGCCTAAGATCACCATGCTGAAGTGGTGTAAAGCTCGCCACCATTGAACTCTGGAGCAGTGGAAACACGTCTCTGGAGTGATGAATCATGCTTCACCATCTGGCAGTCCGACAGACTAATCTGGGTTTTGTGAATGCCAGGAGAACGCTACCTGCCCGAACACATAGTCCCAATTGTAAAGTTTGGTGGAGGAGAAATAATGATCTGGGTCTGTTTTTCATGGTTCAGGCTAGGCCCCTTAGTTCCATTGAAGATAAATCTTAACACTATATTATTGACACAATGACATTCCAGACGATTCTGTGCTTCCAACTTTTCCCCAACAGTTTGGGGAAGGCCCTTTCCTGTTTCAGCATGACAATGCCCCGTGCACAAAGCGATGTCCATACAGAAATGGTTTGTCGGGATCGGTGTGGAAGAACTTGACTTGCCTGCACAGAGCCCTGACCTCAACCCCATCAAACACATTTGGGATGAATTGGAACGCCGACTGTGAGCCAGGCCTAATCTCCCAACATCAGTGCCCGACATCACTAATGCTCTTGTGGCTGAATGGAAGCAAGTCTCAGCAGCAA
This sequence comes from Salvelinus namaycush, assembly GCF_016432855.1. Lineage (NCBI taxonomy): Eukaryota > Metazoa > Chordata > Actinopteri > Salmoniformes > Salmonidae > Salvelinus > Salvelinus namaycush. The sequence goes on from NC_052323.1 coordinate 9,026,320, forward strand.
TGTTTCAACATTGAGTGGAAAGCCTTCCCAGAAGAGTGGAGGCTGTTATAGCAGCAAAGACCAACTCCATATTAATGCCCATTATTTTGGAATGAGATGTTCGAGCAGGTGTCCACATACTTTTGGTCATGTAGTGTACATGCACAAATATTCCAATAATATAGGTACAGTTTCAAACATTCTCACACCTACCGTTTTAAACTTATCAGATTAGCTAAACTGCTGATGTTAAAATGTAAACACTAATACTCAGGTACTATTTAAAAGGGGGGGGGGGGGGACTCTTACAGAGAACCCTCTTTTTCCAAAAAGTGTTCTTCAGATAAAAATGCTTTTGTTAGAAAAACGTTTGGAACCCTTTTTTTCTCCAAGTGTGTGTTAGCAGTGAATGTAGGTACTTCTGGACTACTGTAGAAGTGTGAGCAGCGATGACTGACTTATGTGGTTTCGTGGTTCAGAGGGCTCCTCCACAGTGTATTTAAACCCCAGGAAGTGTTTCCTGTCACTTCCTAATGAGTAACCAGGCTAGCCGCTGGGCACTCACTGGTAGACACATTACAGGCACTGCACCGTCACTGATGTGGTCAATCACTCAGAAGCTGCTCGCAGGGTGAGGGAAAGCTCCAGTTTAGTTGTAGCCTGCTGGAAGTAGGTTGTTATGTGTTTGGGGATTGTATTATTCGTCCTTACTTAGTCCCGCTCACCAGTCTTATGTACAGGGTCACAAGCTGCTGTACAAGCATTGTTCTTTTCACCTCAAATCTCTTTCCCCTAATAATATATCTATTCCCGAGCAAAGTTTCCATGATATCACTGTCATATGTCAATGTTTGGATAGACTATATTCATACAATATATTTAGAAAATATTAGGTCATGGGGATTGATTTGAGTTAAATATAAATTAATACAGTTACTGTATCCCTAACCTCTGAATTGAACTTCCTATTGGGTTCTCCCATGCCTGTTGTAAGTGCCAGGAAATGCTTCCATGTCAGGTTAGTTAAGGCCATAACAGTTCTCCTTTATAGGTAGCCATGGTTGAATGGAAAACAGGCCCCCTCTTGTTGGATAGGACATGGGCAGAGAATTCAGCTGGCAACATAGATTTGAGACCGATGTGATTGATGTCATCAGGTCTTCCACATTGTGGAAACAGTGTGAGTTTTCCCATTCATACTCATGTAATGAAAAAACGTACATACAGGAAATCTATTATTGAACACGGAATACGGATTTGTCCACTTGAAATTAAGTTACTTCAAAAAGAAATTCACACCTCTTTGGCTTGGCAGAATTTCTGTTGAACTACTGAAGAATATCTTCATTAGTGTGTGACATTAAACAGCAGTTGACTGCTCTGGAGTCTCCACTGAAACAATGGGGGGTATTGAGGTCTGAGGTGTTTTACAGAGTGAATCAACATCAATAAAATGTCAACATTACAAGCTTTTTCTCTTTCTCCACAGAGCATGTAAAAAGGAACTATATTAAATGCTGTCAACATTAAATGGCTTATTTTCATTAAATGTCATAAGGACCGAGACAGAGCTTTGATTAAACATTTTGTTAACATTACAACTGTTAGTATTTCCACGTCCCCCCCTGGTAGCTAGGACCTAGGCTAAGTTATGTACATGACATGAGTTATTGTTTAATATTATGAATAAACATCATTGCCCAAAGCTTGGCACTGGTGAACATTTCCTATTGAACATGGTTTTTAATCCAGGAGTAGATTTATTAATCTGGGTCTGGGAAACCGGACCATTGTGTTTCATTGCATAAGACAAACACAAACAGTGTTTCATTGACATTCATCATTGGTTCAGTATACAATATGAAACTGGATCAAGCGTATCCAAGAATAACACAACTGGACCAACAAGTGTATTAAATGAACCTCTAGATATTAAATTCATGTTTTTCCTTCGTTCTCTCTCTCTCTTCAGAGACGGACAACAGATGAATGCTACTTCATGGAGAGGTTGGAGAGTAACAACTACAACACCTACCGCTCTCGGAAGTACCCTGACATGTATGTGGCGTTGAAAAGGACTGGCCAGTACAAGTCAGGATCCAAAACTGGACCGGGCCAAAAAGCCATTCTCTTTCTCCCCATGTCAGCCAGACGCTGAGCTGAGCTCACCTTGTCTTACTCATCTTAAAACTCAGCGAGATATGAAAAAGACAGAGCTCACTCATCCTCAGTGACATCATCCCTGTAGTTGGGTTCTTCAACGGCAGGCATTTCAATCAATGGTGAAGGTGCATAAAGTTGGTGGCCCCCATGTATTTTTACATTATTTTTTGCTGGCCCTCCGTGTACTTACAAACACCTAATATGCTAAATTCGCCGTATTGTACAGTGCTCTCCATTTACTATTTTTTTTATATTGGCATTAGTACAGTATACATGATACCAATTCTAGCTCCAAGAAGGCGGCAATTTGAAAAAACTAAAAAGTAGATTGTGCTGATTTATTGGTGCGTTGAACCATGTCACGCACCGTAGTTTAAAAACTCTGGATAGTGCTCAAACAATGTCATATCTGAATTCCTCCATCTTTATGCACCTTCGCCATTCAGCTATATAAATGTGAGTTTAACTAAGGCTGCTTCAAATATTGTATTGTACTTTGATAATTTGCTTATTTTTCCTCTTAACAATTTTGAAATACATCATTTTAGACAAAAGTGAAATGCCACTTAGTAGTTCTGGGCTTTAAAAAGTAAAGTTTTACTGCACGGCAGTAAAGGTCAGCTTTTATGCCCAGAACTTTACTTGATAAAACCTTCAAATAGAACATTGGGTTGGCAAAGCTAAATCGAGCACACCATTACACTAAACTCATTGCAAGACAAACAGTAGACCTAGTACATATTTTACCTCTCTATCTTAAAATATAAATGAGTTGTTTGATTTTAGAACTTAGTGGCCCTGAGGTTCTTCCCAAACAGAGTTGCCAATTTCTTCAAATTGTGTATTTTTATTAGATTTTTTACAGACGAGGAACATCTTGTGATTTGTGCAAAATGTCCTTTACAGTGGTCATCATCGGTACCATTTGCTACACCCTCCTTCCCTAGTAACAGTTTATAAAAACATATTCCAGTCTGCCATAAATATACACTTCCTAGTATTATGGTAGAACACCATCCACACACTAATATGACAAGCACTGACGTGCTAGTGCAATTAGCATCGTTGTGCTAAGTAAGGCCGGACCCTGTCCTCAGGCCTTGTGTTTTAGCACCTGCGGCAGCTCCCTGTGGTACAGCTGGTAGAACCTCCCTGAGTAGACAGCTGGCAGCTCCTCCATAGCCAGATCAATCTTGTCAAAGCCCTGGTTTAGGCCGTGAAGCAGGAGGCTGGCTAGGCGGCTAGTGATGGGTGTTGTGGCGTGTGTCTTGGCCAGCTCGGTTAGCTCCAGCCACTCGCAGCGCAGGCACTCCTGGGTGCAGAAGTTGATGTCATGAGTGAGAGGGCTGAGGCGGCAGATGATGTACATGTCGGACATACCAAAAGCACCCGGGTGGTTGTGCTGCTGCCGGATGCTCAGAAGGGACTTGAACTCAGAGCGGACTCCAGTCTCCTCAAAGACCTCTCGGACCGCAGTGGTGCCTTGAAGAGAATGAAGGAAAGGGGAAAAAAAGATGAGGATACATGGATTTTATGTTTGTACTGTTCTTTAAAAAATCTTTGTCAAGAAAACTCCAGTACTGTATATCTATCTGACTGTATGATAATGCTCACAGAATAACTGACCTTTCATTATCAACATTTTTTGTACGATACGCATGCAAGTACAAAAATGGAACATTAAGTCATGAAAATGAAATGGTTAAAAAAATCTATTTTATGTATTTTAGTCACATACGCTGCTTCAGAGGGTGGGTCTATGTATCAAAGCTGCTTCAAAAAGTTAAACAAGTTGAACTTGTAACTAGTAAAAGTTTTATTTGAAGTCGTTGTTTTAAGTAAAATTGTTTAGATACTGTTATACTTGAGTGTAGCTCACATGAAGGTCTGAGATGGCTGTTTCTCTGTGTATGGTATACCTTAATGTATTGTGTACAGTCAGTTACTATACAGGATTATGAAGTTGTGGTTGCATCACTCACCAACGTTTTCTCCTGGATCGGAGAGCCCTCCAGGGAACTTCCATGCATTTACTGTCTGAAATAAAGTCACAACAATACATTTTGTATTAGGACTCAAATTTGGGCTGCATTCAAGTATTTTATTTGTGAAAGTGTCCTTCAGCATTAATAAGTATTTTACAACTGTATGTGCATAGGGCCAAATCCAAACTTAAATCCACACTTTCGTAAAATGTGTGCATTGATGTTATAAGTTAGGCACTCAGATCTTCCCTATGAGTTTAATATTCATTTTGATGTGATTGTATGCTATTCTTGAAAAAAATAGAAGCAATTAAGTTTGGTGTTTTCACCACTCTTTAAATATATTTAAAGACAGATCGCTGCTGGTTAAATTATGTAGTTATTGAATACATTTATTGTAGTTTTTGATACATTTTTTATTCAAAATATACTTTTGCTATTGAAAAACAATTGTTTTATTTTTGGAGCTACTTGTTTTACAACAATGTAGGAAAATGTAAGAATAAACTTATCATTTAACAATATACACCATGTTTTGTGTGGTTTACCTAATTGTGCTCTGGCAATGTGGCTGTGATTCTATATATGGGTAATCTGATACAGTCTAGGTATTGAATTCATGTGGAGAGCGTGGCTATGAGCAGATAAGTAAAAAAAGAATAACAACAAATGGACCGATTAGCAAATAAGAACCATGACTAACTTGCACTCGTAATTCTTAATCGTAAACAACCAATGACTCCTATTGTTCTAAAAACATACATCAACCCATTACACATTACTTCATCAGATTTCAACACGGCAAATTGTATCTTGTTTCAGCCACAAGTCACCTAGCTACAATGCAATTACCCAGCATCCCTTTCATTTGCTGTCTTGGTGCAGGAGTCAGTGATAATGAACCAGAGGGGTTCACTTTCAGGAAACACAACCCCAGAGCGGCTCTGGATGGGCTTAGCCTGCCAAACTTTGCTGATGGCCAAAGGCCAGACAGAGTGCATGAGGCCCTCTTCCAGTAAATGACGAGGAGGAGAGAGGAGATTAAAAAAACACTCCTCTCACTTCCCAAACACTAACTGCTCGCTGCTGTTTCCTAAAATAACTAACACGCAAGCACCACTCTTGATATCTATTGTAGTGATTGGGAACACAGATAAATATTCAACCAAAGAGTTGCCATTGAGTGAGGTTTTGATTCTTCCACACTGCAAATTGCTTTAGAAATACAGGGGAATTCTTTGCGTCCACACTTTATTGTAATGTATGAAATGTTGTGTGGCGTACTCGGCATGGGTTAAGAATGTTTGCTTGAGGTTGCGTAATGTTGTGAGGAGCTATGCTAAGTGAGATGGTGCCGCAGCAGAAGTCAAGGTAAAGTCTGAGAGGAGAATAACTCTCCCCATGGAGAGGGACAGACAGAGGGGCAGCAGACGCCAGGAAAACCGCCTAAATAAAGACATAACGAGACCAATTCATAGCAGTGGGAAGGAAGGAAACAACTACTGCCATTCACCCCTCTGTGTCGATTGGGGATTATGAGACTTAGATGAAGCACATTGAGGTCCAGAGGTTGGACTGTGACTGAAAAGTTGTATTTTTCCATAATATATCTTACAATGGTTTAGCTTTGCTTCCCTAGATAGACACCATTTAGATCACTAGAATACAAGTCGATTTTTCTTCTGCAATGGTGAACTAAAAAACTAAAACTTTTTTTGTTGCCTTATATGGACATTTTAAAAGCAACTGAAGGCAATAAATAATTTATCTGGTAGAAAACGGATTATCTAGAGTCCAAATTTAGAACAAAGTGTAAATAGGATATTTTTGGTCATAAAGTCAGTCTCGTCAGTCTTTGCGAGATAACTAGGAAAAAAATGGGATACCGTAACAGTTTTCCTTGGGTTGGGTTTATTTCATCCTGCCCAAAGTAATAATCAATTCGGAGCGCAGCTGCACACGACCCAATTATAATGCCCACGGTCAATTTGGTTTGACATTCAATATCCCTATGGGGGCTAGTTAGGGACCATCAAGTAAATTACACAATGTACATGGGAAAATATTTCTAAATGTCAATAGCTCTAAATTTCAATGATTTAAAAACCTCAAACACACTATAAATTGTAGAAATTCACATACAGATATTAAAAGCACTTAATGAGACAACTAAAAGGTGTGCAACATGAAAATATTGTCCCATTTACAAAGTGTAATTTATTGATGGTCCCTAACTAGTCCCGTAGATAGGCTATCCAAAGTCAAACCAACAAAAGACCTGGTTAGACTGTTTCAAGTTATCTAGAAGGGTGAGTGACTAACTGTGTACTGTTTTGGCTGAGAGAATGTACAAACGCTTGCCACATGTGAACATACACACAAGAGACACCCACATTAAACCACACACCCAAGACAACTCGTTTGGCTTCAGTCATGGCCGCTGCATTTCATCATGAGAAAGCTAAGTAAAAACGAGGCCAATCAGGAAGTTCAGTCCCCCTTTATGATAAAATACAGAGAAGCAGTACAATACCTTGTTTTTGTCTTGAACAACGAGAACCTTTCCATTTGACTCATCAACGACTGCACCTTTATAGACAAAATTAAATAAGTTACTAGCCAGGTACACTACAGTAAATACCAACATAACAGCATGATAATGAAAGTGTTATTAAGCAAATTATTCAATCATTGCTGGTGTGTAAGCCAAAGAACTTTGAAGACAGCTTCCAGAAAACTGACTAGAAACCAGTTGGCATTGAGTTGAGCGGTAATTATTGGGTTTGAGAGAACATGAAAGGTTTCATTAAACTGACCCATGTGGAGTGAGCAGTGAGTGGCCTGAGGCTGGACTTTAGCTATGCTGCCAGAGAGAGGGGCCACCACCACAACTCAAAAAACAATCGGAGACTTGAGAGAAATGTTGACTGTATTCTGAGGCTACATTTTTAGAAATTTAGACAACAAGAAACCTGCAATAATCATGAAATGATTGCTCTTGCTGTGAATGTGTTATGCTGTACCAACTCTCGCTCTAATTTGGCAAGGAGGACAATCCATTCCCCTATAGTGAGGTAGTACACCGATAATTCTGGACCATCATAAACCACCTTGGCTTGTGATTACAGACTAAAAGGTCTCAATTGTAAAATGGATTTTCCTGATTAAATAAAAGGTGAGATACAGTTTGTGTGACCAAGTTTTCCAAACATCTACTCTGAATTAAGATTAAAAGATGTCTGCAGAAAGAATGGGGTATCAGCTATGACATGAAACCTTGAGTTAGATTTTTTTTAAATTGTGGTTAATGAATTACAGTAAGTGAAGTGAATTAACACCCAGTAACAGAATGACATCATGGGTCTCTGATCTGTACTATACAGAAATGCATAATTATAAATGTCATTATCTTCATGGTGATTTATCCTAAATAATCTCAGCAAAAAAACAAACGTCCTCTCACTTTCAACTGCGTTCATTTTCAGCAAACTTAACATGTGTAAATATTTGTATGAACGTAACAAGATTCAACAACAGTAACATAAACTGAACATGTTCCACAGACATGTGACTAACAGAAATGGAATAATGTGTCCCTGAACAAAGGGGAGGTCAAAATCAAAAGTAACAGTCAGTATCTGCTGTGGCCACCAGCTGCATTAAGTACTGCAGTGCATCTCCTCCTCATGGACTGCACCAGATTTGCCAGTTCTTGCTGTGAGATGTTACCCCACTCTTCCACCAAGGCACCTGCAAGTTCCCGGACATTTCTGGGGGGAATGCCCCTAGCCCTCACCCTCCGTTCCAACAGGTCTCAGACGTGCTCAATGGGATTGATATCTGGGCTCTTCGCTGGCCATGGCAGGACACTGACATTCCTGTCTTGCATGAAATCATGCACAGAACAAGGAGTATGGCTGGTGGCATTGTCATGCTGGAGGGTCATGTCAGGATGAACCTGCAGGAAGGGTACCACATGAGGGAGGAGGATGTCTTCCCTGTAACACACAGCGTTGAGATTGCCTGCAATGACAACAAGCTCAGTCCGATGATGCTGTGACACACCACCCCAGACCATGACGGATCCTCCACCTCCAAATCGATCCCGCTCCAGAGTACAGGCCTCGGTGTAACGCTCATTCCATCGACGATAAACTCAAATCCGACCATCGTCCCTGGTGAGACAAAACCGCGACTCATCAGTGAAGAGCACTTTTTGCCAGTCCTGTCTGGTCCAGCGACGGTGGGTTTGTGCCCATAGGCGATGTTGTTGCCGGTGAAGTCTGGTGAGGACCTGCCTTACAACAGGCCTACAAGGCCTCAGTCCAGCCTCTCTCAGCCTATTACTGACAGTCTGAGCACTGATGGAGGGATTGTGCGTTCGTGGTGTAACTTGGGCAGTTGTTGCCATCCTGTACCTGTCCCGCAGGTGTGATGTTCGGATGTACCGATCCTGTGCAGGTGTTGTTACATTGTGGTCTGCCACTGCGAGGACAATCAGCTGTCCGTCCTGTCTCCCTATAGCGCTGTCTTAGGCGTCTCACAGTACGGACATGGCAATTTATTGCCCTGGCCACATCTGCAGTCCTCATGCCTCCTTGCAGCATGCCTAAGGCACATTCACGCAGATGAGCAGGGACCCTGGGCATCTTGCTTTTGGTGTTTTTCAGAGTCAGTAGAAAGGCCTCTTTAGTGTCCTAAGTTTTCATAACTGTGACCTTAATTGCCTACCGTCTGTAAGCTGTTAGTGTCTTAACGACCGTTCCACAGGTGCATGTTCATTAATTGTTTATGGTTCATTGAACAAGCATGGGAAACGGTGTTTAAACCCTTTACAATGAAGATCTGTGAAGTTGTTTGGATTTTTACGAATTATCTTTGAAAGACAGGGTCCTGAAAAAGGGACGTTTCTTTTTTTGCCGAGTTTAGGTACAGGTAGAAAAATGTATTATTCTACACCCCGGTTATTATTTTAATGAGCTCCACCCCCAAACAAGATCAAATCTGTGCCATTCACAGACTTACATGTTTCACAAGTTTGGACATCAAATTAAATCAAATTTTATTAGTCACATGCGCCGAATACAACAGGTAGACCTTACAGTGAAATGCTTACTTACGAGCCCCTAACCAACAATGCAGTTTAAAAAAATAAAGATAAGAATAAGAAATAAAAGTAACAAGTAATTAAAGAGCAGCAGTAAAATAACAATAGCTAGACTATATACAAGGGGGTACTGGTACAGAGTCAATGTGTGGGGGCACCGGTTAGTTGAGGTAATATGTACATGTAGATAGAGTTTTACAAGTGACTATGCATAGATGATAACAACAGAGAGTAGCAGCAGTGTAAAAGAGGGGCGGGCAAGGCAAATATAGAGGTCCTGGAGGGCAGGAAGCTTGGCCCCAGTGATGTACTGGGCCATTCGCACTACCCTCTGTAGTGCCTTGCGGTCGGAGGCCGAGCAGTTGCCACACCAGGCAGTGATGCAACCAGTTAGGATGCTCTCGATGGTGCAGCTGTAGTAGAGTAGAGTTCAAAGTAGAGTAGAGTTCAATACAGTACACTACAGTAAGTTATACTGTACTGACCTATATTTTACTTTTCTGTATTGTACTGTGCTGTCCAAACTTATGAAATAGACGTCTAAGATTGGTTCAGATTTGGACTGACCAAATTGCAATGGTCTGTGAGGGGACTGGTTACAGTAAATGGAAAGAGGGGACTCGTGGGTAGGTGTCAGTAATAGCCGGGAGAGGTGACATAAACTGGAGAGAGCGGGGTAGGGGTTTCCAGACTGTTTTCACACTCTTGCTTTGACCACTAGACGACAGAAAGAAAACCGTTATGAGCTGAGCATAACAGTATGCCAGTGGAAGGGAAGACAGTAACAACAGTGGACCAAACTGTGATTTGTGACTACTATGATTTCCCATTGTAGCCAATTCAGTTGCAGTCATTTTGTCACAGATTTTTTGGTAACTCTGATGCCAATTATTTTATAAAGACTTCCTCATATGCACTCTCCTGTTCTATTGGTTTTAAACTTTAATGAATTGCCTAGCAGCCAAAGGCATTATCCTAGTCATATTAGCAACCCGTGATAGTTGTTGCATCTTTAGATCTCCCCCTTTCTACATTTCTAACCGATATTTCCATCTCTGTCCATGAATCTGCTCGCATGTGCAGTGTGCATTTTAGAACGGTGTTTCCTGCAAATTGTATTTTTGAACACTTGCGCATAGGCCTGCGCCGTATCCCTGGGGACTTTCATTCCTGTCCTGCAGCTCAGTTCAGAAGGACAACTGTATATTTGATGTGTCTGGGTGGTTTAATACATTATCCACAGCATAATTATTAACTTGGACATGCTTAAAGAGATGTTCAATGACTGATTTGTTATTGTTACCCATCTACCATGTTAACCTTCAAAGTTCCCTGGTCTTTGAATCTGTGCTTGATTTTCAATACTTGACTGAAGGACCTTACAGATGGAAAGGGGACAGAAGAAGGGTGTCATTCCAAAATCATGCCTACCCCTATTATTTCACACATAGTGCGTCCATGATTTGTTAAGCCACATTCTATTCCTGAACTAATTTAGGCTTGCCTAAACAAAGGGTCTGAATACTTATGCAATGACTATATTTTAGTTATGTATTTTTTAAAGATAAATAAAAAATGAATATCCTAAAATGTATTCCACTTTGACATTAGGAGTATTTTGTTTAGATTGTTGACCGAAATGACAATTAAATCCATTTTAATCCCACTTTGTAACAACATTTTATGAAATCCAAGGGGTCTGAATGCTTTTGCAAGGCACTGTATGTGGGTTTTTGGTAAGAGAATGACACTAGGCAATAATTCTTAAATGTACAGAAGGCAAATAATTTCAGCAAAAAACAAAATATAAAATGTTGATATTAGTTGGCAGGGGTCTTTACCTTGATGTATTTCTAATACCTTTTAAGACTGTTGCTGCTAGATGTCGTCTAAGACCCCCTTTCCATCTCTTTGACCAGCAATCAAAGCCTTTGCTTGTATGTATGCCTCACTTTCTCAAAAATATAGCTATCAATTTGACACCAAATTTGATGTGCTCCTACGAACTTCACAGTGCCTTTTACAAGGAATTAACAAGTATAGTCTATAGTGAAACAGAAAGGGTGACTCAGCAATAGTTGTGGAATGTTTGCCATCCCATTCGGCCTAGTGGGAGCAGTCTTTTTTTGACAACTAAATAACTTTTTTTCCAACAGGTTGTGACTAAGACGGCCAACTATTTGCTTCTGTTGACAGCTCCGGGGGGAAGGAAATGGGCCCTTATTTTTCCGTCTGGCGTCTCACCAGGACACCATCTAGTCCTTGAATGAATTTCCCAGATGTGTGGCGAGGGATGGGTTGTCTAATCCTCAACTTGGCCTTCCGTGTGGAAATTGATGTCATCCCCAGCCAACCACATCACAAGAGATTTCCCGGGTACCAGACTGAAAAGTCATCATTAGGTTAGCCTGTGGAGGGGAAAAGTTTCCTCCAAATGCAGACTGGGTCCGTCCGTAAGCTCGGGAATGAGGCAGCAAACCAAGTAATCAACAGAGGGGAATTGTGGGTCATGTAAAATTATTGGCTGCTGCAGTTGACAGCTTGGATACTGATATACTCTATGGGTGAGACTGTTCTTCCGTAGGGTAGGTTGGTGTGGAGTCACTGCACATGCGGGGTGTGTGTGCTACGCCTACGATGAACAAGTGGTCTGACATACAGTTCCGACCAATTATATGGGCACCCTTGTACCTTTATTGAATAATTCCCCATTTCTTCTAAAAAAAAAAAAAAAAACTTTTGGTCACTGCTGTGTTATTGGATTTTTAACACCGAAGAACCAATTTTATTTTGGTAAACTTAAGTTCACAATTTTAATTGATAAAATAAAGACAAATGGCACGGACAAAATTATAGTTACCCCAGAGCAAGCACTTGGTTACACAGCCTTTGGCCAAGATAGCTGCAGACAAATGCTTCTTGTAGCCATCAATGAGCTTGCTGCACCTTTCTACTGGAAGTTTGGCCCACTTTTCATCAGCAAACTGCTTTAATTCTTCAATGTTTGTCGGGTGCCCTCCAACTGCTGTTCTCAGCTCTCTCCATAGGTTATGGATGTGATTCAGATCTGTAATCTTGGCTGGTCACTCCAGAACAGTCCAGTATTTCTTCTTGAATCTTTCCTGGGTGGTTTTTGATGTGGGTTTGAGGTCGTTGTCCTGCTGGATGACCCACAGCCTTCAATGGAAACAGTTTTTGGACACTGGGTTGAACATTGGACTCCAAAACACCTGATAATCTGCTGATATCATGATGCCTTGCACATATACACAGGCAGTTAGGAAAGCTAAGGCTAGCTTTTTCAAACAGAAATTTGCATCCTGTAGCACAAACTCAAAAAAGTTCTGGGACACTGTAAAGTCCATGGAGAATAAGAGCACCTTCTCCCAGCTGCCCACTGCACTGAGCCTAGGAAACAATGTCACCACCGATAAATCCACTATAATTGAGAATTTACATTTACATTTAAGTCATTTAGCAGACACTCTTATCCAGAGCGACTTACAAGTACATACATTTTTTTTTTTGTAATTTCAATTAGCATTTTTCTACGGCTGCCCATGCTTTCCACCTGGCTATCCCTACCCCGGTCAACTGCCCTGCACCCCCCACAGCAACTCGCCCAAGCCTCCCCATTTCTCCTTCACCAAAATCCAGATAGCTGATGATCCGAAAGAGCTGCAAAATCTGGACCCCTACAAATCAGCCGGGCTAGACAATCTGAACCCTCTCTTTCTAAAATGATCTGCCGAAATTGTTGCAACCCCTATTACTAGCCTGTTCAACCTCTCTTTCGTATCGTCTGAGATTCCCATAGATTGGAAGGTTGCCGCGGTCATCCCCCTCTTCAAAGGGGGGGGGGGACACTCTAGACCCAAACTGCTACAGACCTATATCTATCCTACCCTGCCTTTCTAAGGTCTTCGAAAGCCAAGTTAACAAACAGATTACCGACCATTTAGAATCCCAGAGTACCTTCTCCGCTATGCAATCTGGTATCAGAGCTGGTTATGGGTGCACCTCAGCCATGCTCAAGGTCCTAAACGATATCATAACCGCCATCGATAAGAGACAATACTGTGCAGCGGTATTCATCGACCTGGCCAAGGCTTTCGACTCTGTCAATCACCACATTCTTATCGGCAGACTCAACAGCCTTGGTTTCTCAAATGACTGCCTCGCCTGGTTCACCAACTACTTCTCTGATAGAGTCCAGTGTGTCAAATCGGAGGGCCTGTTGTTCGGACCTCTGGCAGTCTCTATGGGGGTGCCACAGGGTTCAATTCTCGGGCCGACTTTCTTCTCTGTATTTATTTTTTATATTTTTTTATTTCACCTTTATTTAACCAGGTAGGCAAGTTGAGAACAAGTTCTCATTTACAACTGCGACCTGGCCAAGATAAAGCAAAGCAGTTCGACACATAACAACACAGAGTTACACATGGAGTAAAACAAACATACAGTCAATAATACAGTAGAAAAATAAGTCTATATACAATGTGAGCAAATGAGGTGAGATAAGGGAGGTAAAGGCAATAAATAGGCCATGGTGGTGAAGTAAATACAATATAGCAATTAAAACACTGGAATGGTAGATTTGACAGTAGATGATGAGTGTGCAAAGTAGAAATACTGGGGTGCAAAGTAGAAAAATAAATAAATAAATACATTAGGGGAAGAGGTAGTTGTTTGGGCTATTTATAGATGGGCTATGTACAGGTGCAGTGATCTGTGAGCTGCTCTGACAGCTGGTGCTTAAAGCTAGTGAGGAGATAAGTGTTTCCAGTTTCAGAGATTTTTGTAGTTCGTTCCAGTCATTGGCAGCAGAGAACTGGAAGGAAAGGCGGCCAAAAGAGAAATTGGCTTTGGGGGTGACAAGTGAGATATACCTGCTGGAACGCGTGCTACGGGTGGGTGCAGCTAAGGTGACCAGCGAGCAGAGATAAGGCGGGACTTTACCTAGCAGGCCAACGTGAGCGTACAGGTCGCAGTGGTGGGTAGTATATGGGGCTTTGGTGACAAAATGGATGGCACTGTGATAGACTGCATCCAATTTGTTGAGTAGGGTGTTGGAGGCTATTTTGTAAATGACATCGCCAAAGTCGAGGATCGGTAAGATGGTCAGTTTTACGAGCGTATGTTTGGCAGCATGAGTGAAGAATGCTTTGTTGCGAAATAGGAAGCCAATTCTAGATTTAACTTTGGATTGGAGATGTTTTATGTGAGTCTGGAAGAAGAGTTTACAGTCTAACCAGACACCTAGGTATTTGTAGTTGTCCACATATTCTAAGTCAGAGTCCAGAGTAGTGATGCTGGACGGGCATGCAGGTGCAGGCAGCGATCGGTTGAAGAGCATGTCTCGGTTCAACCCAGTGTCCAAAAACAGTCTTGGTTTTCCAGCAGGACAAAGACAGAAAACCTACATAACATTCCTGGGTGCTTTTTTCAAGAACAAGACTGTTCTGGAGTGGCCAGAGAAGAGTCCCGATCTGAATCACATCCATATGGCGAGAGCTGAATTTTTTTAATTGAACCTTTATTTAACGAGGCAAGTCAGTTAAGAACAAATTCTTATTTAGAATGACAGCCTACCGGGGAACTGCCTTGTTCAGGGGCAGAACGACAGATTTTTTAACTTGTCAGCTCTGGGATTCGATCCAGCAACCTTTCGGTTACTGGTCCAACGCTCTAACCACTAGGCTACCTGCTGCCCCACAGCAGATGGTGGGGAGCACCCCTCAAACATTGAAAATTTAGAGCAGTTTGGTGCTGAAGAGTGGGCCAAATTGCCAGTAGAAAGGTATATGATTTCATGTAGCCCCATGAAATTAGTCTCAATAACTCAATGCATGCACACACTCCTATTGAATATGCATTGACCTGTATTGTGGATAGGCCTAGGCTACATCTTGATTTACCCAGTTTATAAAAGAGATTTACCATTCAAGTAAATTACCATTATTTTGTTATGTAGTTAGATTGTTTTTACCAAAGTCAAATTGATTGTATGACTGTATAATTGATTCACTAATGCATACATGGCTGTCTCAGAACATTTTTGAGGTAAAACAATTAAAATGCAAGGATATTAAACTCAAAAGATTCCCAACGATTGAAAAGAGCAGTAGCACTGCATCAAGTGCCATTGTGACTTTGGCTAATATGCCTTTCTTTCGCCGTGGTATCGTTTTAGTATAGAGTATCGTGATGGTATCGCGTATTGTGATAGTAAACCTGTATTCGGTGTTAAAGTCAAAATTCTGGTATCATGAGAACACTAACACACAATAGGCGGATCTTCTCACGGTTCAATTGCTGTTTAAGTGAGGTAACGAAGGAACCATCAAAGTACTTAAGTAAAAATACTTGAAAGTACTAAAGTTGTTTTTAGGGGTTATTTGTACTTTACTATTTATATTTTATACAACTTTTACTTCACTACATCCCTAAAGAAAATAATGTACTTTTTACTCCATACATTTTCCCTGACACCCAAAAGTATTCATTACATTTTGAATGCTTAGCAGGACAGGAAAATGGTCTAATTCATACACTTAACAAGAGAACATCCCTGGTCATCCCTACTGCCTCTGATCTGGCGGACTCACTAAAACACATGGTTCGTTTGTAAATTATATCTGAGTGTTGGAGCGTGCCCCTGGCTATCCGTAAATTAAACAAAACAAGAAAATTGTGCAGTCGGGTTTGCTTAATAAGGAATTTGAAATGATTTATACGTGTACTTTTGATCAAGTATATTTTTAGCAATTACATTTACTTTTGATACTTAAGTATATTTAAAACCAAATACTTTTAGACTTTTACTCAGGTAGTATTTTACTGGGTGACTTTCATTTGAGTCATTTTCTATTAAGGTATCTTTACTTGTACTCAAATAAGACAATTAGTTACTTTTTCCACCACTGGGAACTATGTGCGTTGTGTTGGTACAAATACTCTTCATCAAGTACAAAAACTCTTCAATTTGTGGAAGAAATAAATGGTGGGGTATTCAAAGTCACTGTTGGAAACATGCCATCAGACCATGTGCACCAGGTTTTGGCCATCCTCTTTCCACAGACATGTTCTGACATGCTTGCGTCCACTTTTGGGGAGGAATAAAGTCAACAGCATGCCACCTGGTGGTTGACTGGTGGTGATTTAAAAAAATCTGCCATCAAAATGTTCTCTATCACAGACATTGTTTGCAACTCAAACACAAACTAGATTTGTAGTGCATCCAGTGACAAGTGAAAATAACTGATGGTTTGCCTTACCTGTATTTTTACACAAGTAAGGCATGAGAGTGTGTGCAGAAGGCTTCAAGAAACCTGAAGCACACCGTACCTAGAGGTCTGAACCTAACACCTGATCCTGAGCAGTATGAATCTGTGATATAGGTCAGGACAGTAGACCTGGGGTACCTGCCACTCCAATCTGATGAGTAGCAAACCCAGGCAGCCTGCTCTGCCCATCTCCCAGCCACAGAGCCAGAATGGCTTGGTCCTGTTTGGCGTGATGGTAGGTGAAGCCATGAGCAGAAGCTGCCGCGGCACAGCGGCTCAAAGAGATGGGCACATGAAGCCAGACTGCCACCCGGCCCTCTGTCCTCCACTGAGCCAAAGAGTCTGAAAAACAAACAAAACATCAGTCGGAGGGTGTCAATGAGCATGTCTGACTAGATTCATCATTCAATGTCCGTGTAGATTTATCAAAGTCTAATATTAATTAGAATTAATCTGATTCAGAATTATTTGTATTAGTTTTTAACAAGTGCCACTGAGTCATTGATTGTTTCCCCTACTGCTGGTACTGTGCATCATGACTTATTAACCAGGATGTGTGCCCTCTTTGGCCCTCAAACTAGCTGGGCTATAAGGCAATATGCATTGTTTCATGCATTTTCAAGGTTCTTGCATGTCATGCATGTTTGCTTCTTTTCTGTCCAAGTCAAGAAGGTGCCTGCATGCAATGTCTAACGTTACACATTCAGTGTCTACACCAATGACCTATCTATCTATCTATCTATCTATCTATCTATCTATACTAACCTCGCAGTAGATTACTAAATACTCCTTCGCTGATATCCGACGGGAAATCACTGTCACCGATGTTCACTGTCACTCCGCCGAATCTGTCCACTTTCCCAGTCAAAACATGGGCATTTGTCCCATGCTCATTCTGTAGTTGTAACACGCTTGCTGAGCATGTGAATGCTCGAACATCCCTCATTGACCCTGTATGTGCGTATGCGAGGCGCGTTTGATTTGAAAGCGCGTTTCTTACAAGAGGTAATAGTTTGCGAGTAAGCGTTGCCATGTTACCAAAGCCTTTAAATATATTTAAATGAAAACGCGTCCGTGAAATATGAATTTACTCGCCGGTTACATAAAAGTCAACACTGAAGTTGCATAAACACCGTAATACACTAGTACTTCGAATTTATTTGGACATATTTGCTACATGCTGTGTTTTTGTAAGTAGCTAACAACTAAAAGCATACCATACATAGCTATATAATATATATTTCAATACATCGTTCGTTTTTTCGCAAAATTGTAAACAGAGTGGCTAAGCAGCATTTACTACGTCATTTAGCTATACGCTTTACGGTAAAAGAGGAGGAACTGAACTTTCACCAGGAAGTGTATATTAGCGGATTCACCCATGCTTGTGATGAAAGTTATGTTATACATGTAGCTATGGTATTGCAAAATTGAATTAGAGAAATGTCTTCAAAGAAAAACAAAAGCAAAGTTAGGAGAGTCATTGAAGGTGACAACTCAAGCGGACTGAGAGATGGCTCCAGTGACTCAACTAGCTTGGAAAGTTCGGGGCACGAGGGGGGAGGCATCAAGAATCTCAACTCATTCACTGTCATTGAATTCATTGAGAAAGGTAGCTAGCTACTGTATCTTGTTAGCTGGTTTTGCTGCACTTATGATACTATCATGATAACATGTCTGAATACAATGTAAATGTCATTTACCATAAAGATTTCATGAATTATACACACCATTGAACAAGAGCTCTAGCACTGCGTATGCACTTACCTGATGGTTGCATGGTGTAGCTCAGGGCTCGCTAACCCTATTCCTGGAGAGCTAACGTCCTGTAGGTTTTCTCTCCAACCCAAATCTAGCGCCCCATATTCTAATAATTAGCTGGTTTATAAACTGAATCAGGTTAGTTACAACTGGGATTTAAACGAAAGCCCACAGGAGGGTAGTGCTCCAGGAACAAGGTTAGAGGGCCCTGGTGTAGCTTGATACACAGACCCATCTTGGTTAAGTTGCATATGGGTACACATAGCCCAATAATGAACTAAAGGAGCCTAACGTTACTCCTAATAGTCCAAGGACCATACCTGTTCTGTTTGAAGGCGAATTGGCTCTGAAAGCCAAATACTCAATCTAAACTAGAATCATTTCTTAAGTTTGGTATATTCTAGAAACATAAATCCCTCTACTTTCATATCAGGTCAAAATAATTTAACAAATGGAAAATACACGCTTACTGTAAACCACAGGAGGTTGGTGGCACCTTAATTGGGGAGGATGGGCTTGTGGTAATGGCTGGAACAGAATTAGGGGAATGATATCAAATACATCACACACACAGTTGCCATGTGTTTGATGCCATTCAATTTGCTCCGTTCCGGCCATTATTATGAGCCGTCCTCCCCTCAGCAGACTCCTGTACAGGACACTGTTTTAACCGGTTTAAACACAGTTGTAGCCAACAATATTCTTCAGTGACATCAAGTTTGTGGTGACCGTTTTCCATTTACACACGTGTTAGGAAACACAGAGAGCTATATAATTAGCACAGGTAGTCAACATTGTTTTCTGTAAACACGCGCTGTAACTTGGAGATATGGCCGTGTGGGAACACAAACCGTGTAAAGGTGTGCATCAATTTAATCTTTTGTTTAAAAAAAATAAGGATTTCTCGCTCATATGAAAGATAAGGTCCTTATGTTTCCTAAACCGTACCACAGGTGATGCGTGTTAATGTTCAGACTGAGCGTCGGGGCGCTTAACAGAACTCCCCTGTACAAAAGACGTCTTCGTCCAATGACTTATGTGTAATGTGGTGGAACTAAGAGTCATGATCACACAGCTTTTGCCATGCGTGTTACCCTCTATTGTCTTACATGTCACCCCCATGTCAACGTTTGTATACAGCGGATGATAAGCTTTCCAAAAGATGCAGAGCATTCCTTGTCCAGCTGAGCATAAATGCAATGAAGTCTGGTAACATTTGCATTGGAAGACCAGTCCTATTGTCGAGCAATACTGGGCAACAAGAGGTATGTCAACAATGTGTTCATCAACGTAATAGAATATTGTATATGTGCATGTACTTATTGACTATGAATTGAACAATCGGGAGACAATATCAGCAGTTGACCCAGAAACAGTCGATCTTGAATAATATTAGACTAACACAAATGCTGTCGGGTAATTTCCAGGCCAAGTTTATATGCTGTTTTTTTCCAGGTGTGTCTGGCCTGGCCGGCAGCGTCTTTCCCTGGCGGTAAAGTTGGCCTACTGAAAAGTACTCAGAACAGCCTGAAAGTGAAGCCTGGGGATGGAGTTACTGTTCATCCCCTGACAGGACCTGTGCTACAGGCAGAAGAGGTGCTTCTCTCCACCAGGTAAAGCAGTAGAGCTAAAGCTACTTGTGAATCCATAAATATGATGAACAATGATGTATTAGTCTGCCATTGCTGTCATATTCCCCTTGGGTTTTTAGAAGTGTTGGTACATTGGGAGGAAGGACAACTTCACGACAGGAAATATTTGTTTTTGATACTCCCATTAAGTCAAAGATGTCTGAATCCTGCTTACAAAAGACACATACACCCATGGCAGCACAAAGTATAACAGTTTCCTTGCTGTCAGGTGATGAAGTTTTATACTATAGGTTAATGTCGCCATCTGCTGTTGAGGCACTTCCAAGAACAGTTTTATAGTCAATTCAGTGAAGAGTCAGAAATTCCTTCACAGTTATGTTAATTGCATGATGAATATTACATTTTGTCTTTTGCTTTTCATTTATCAATGCAGACTAAAGGATGATGCGCTCAATTCGGAGGAATTCAGTAACTTCTTCCTCCGATCTTTGGGTAAGCCAGTTTATTTTTCATGGGGCTATATAGCAAGGGATATGCAACTTTTCAATGTAAAACTTTACATGGCATTACCTTCATAGTAAGAGTCCAAATGTTTATATTTTAGATGGAAAGATCCCACTCCCTGGAAACTCCCTATCCCTGACGTACTTTGGGCGAGCGTGCAGTCTGCGGGTGGAGCGGGTGACAGGGGTGGACGGCCTCTCCCTGGAGAGACCCCCGCCTTCCCCAGGACTGGAGCCTGACCCGAAGGACACCTCTCTGATGAGCTCTGCACTGCGCTTTACCTCCGCCCTGGGCTCCACCTCCATGGACCTGTCCCTGCAGCTCAGCTTCCTGACCATGGAGGAGCAGGCCGGGGATCCGGGGGAGCCTGGTCCTGCAGCCAGTACCCCCTGCAGGCCCTTTTGTGTGCCATGTGTCCCCCCAACTCCCCCCTGCAACCCCCAGACTTCCACTGAGCCCAAGGAGGGCAGCCTCAGTCTGGAGATGGAGGATAGGAGTGCCCTCAGCCCAGAGCCGACCAACACAGACAAACAGTTCACTACTCCCCCTGGTGGAGCTCTGAGCACTGACACCTTCTACTGCCTCTCCTTTTCCACTAAGGTGAAGTTCAGAGACAGATACAAAAAGGCTCAAGAGGAGCAGATGGAGGATACAGCGGCCCAGAGGTCAAAGGTCACATATAGTATGATTGGGGGCCTCAGCAGCCAGTTGAACGTCATCCGAGAGACCATTGAACTGCCTCTCAAACACCCAGAGCTCTTCTCCAACTACGGTACACAGATATGTTATTCCTTTCAAGGTGGCACTCTGTACCGAGTTGAATTGGAAAATTCTTAATTGAAAACAATTTGCTGTAGCTCAAACTCATGAAAACTCAACTCTGATTGTATGCATTTTTGTGCTTTTGATGAAACAGGAATCACACCTCCTAGGGGAGTTCTCCTTTATGGCCCCCCAGGAACAGGAAAGACTATGATTGGACGAGCCATAGCCAATGAGGTCGGGGCACACATGACTGTAATCAACGGTCCAGAAATCATGAGCAAGTATGGTCACATTATTCCTACCTAATGAAATGTGGTCGGGTACCAAGTATAAGTTAAAGATCATATATTGAGGGTTAGTGATGCTCGTACAGCCAAACCAAGTGACCTTTGTTTATTTTGTGTTCAACCTGTCTTTACAGGTTTTATGGCGAAACAGAGGCCAGACTGAGACAGATATTCACAGAAGCCTCTCAAAGGTAAATAATGAAAACAAGTGTCCCGCATTTGTGCCCTTTTTGTATGTGTCTTTCTAAATCCTATCATCAATATACATTTCACTGCACAAAAAGTAGAGTATTCTAAGAAGTGTTCAACAACTAAGGCTTTGCATTGTTTACACAGGCAACCTGCAATCATTTTCATCGATGAGTTAGATGCGCTGTGTCCCAAACGAGAGGGGGCTCAGAACGAGGTGGAGAAGCGCGTTGTGGCCTCCCTCCTCACTCTCATGGATGGGATTGGTTCAGTGAGTACAATTACAGGGTATACGCACAATCTTTACAGTGCTACTTTTATTTTATAAACACATCAACCTTGAAAGTGCAGACTGACATCCAAAACCTCCCGCTCTCTCCTGGTCATCCTTCAGACATTCTCTCTCTTTCTGTATCGCCTGAGTGTCTGCTGAATCTTGAGTGTTCTGTCAGCGAACCATGCTAATGAGAAAAAGAGAGCTCAGGCCCACGATCAGAGATGGCTCGACAGCCGCCCTCCTCCCCCTTAGAGAACACAGGGAGCCTGGGAAACCCATCACCGCCGGTCTCCATGACGTGCCAAATTAGCAGCACGTTATCGCCAAGTACATATTCATCTCCCCAGCCCAGCTCCTTGGTGCAGATGGTGCACTGAAGCAGCTGCTCTCCCTCCTGCTGTCTGTTTTCCAGACCGATGCTAAGGCTTGTTGTATAATCCAACCACCATGGGCCTGCTGCTGTGGAATGTGGAGAAAGCACTTCCTGCACCCACACGGAATTCCTCTCTCACTGTAATCTATTTGTGTTTTGGCCCCCCTGATAGCCCTGTGGTATTGGAGGGAGGCGGCGGGGAAGGTGGAAATGGAATCAATTCTCCTCTCTCAGCCGGACCACCCTCAGAAAACACAGCAGCGTGTAAACTAGCTAGGGACGTTCATTTTCGCATATAGCACAAGGAACTCTGTTAAAGTATTAATGTTTCATTGCCAGATAATGCCTGATGGTTTCAGAAGATGTAAACTAGTAAGTTATTAAGCCTTAGACACATTTACAGTCTGAAAATGTTTATGTTTGATGAACTTTTAGTGTCGGTGTCATCGGTTAGGGCTATGATTAATGATTTATTACACCTACTGTTCCAATCCCTCTCTTACATTCAAACGCCTCGTTTATTGATTATCAATCTATATTATTATTTATATTATATCATCTAATATTATTAGTTATTCCCTGACCTGGTTTGTCTCTTCCTCCAGGAGGGCCACTCAGGCCAACTGCTGGTCCTAGGGGCCACCAACCGGCCCCACGCCCTGGACCCCGCCCTCCGCCGGCCCGGACGCTTCGACAAGGAACTGGAGGTGGGTAATTCAGCTTAGCCAGAGTGAAGGGGTTATGCAGGGGTCAAAGTTCTCAGTCACTGCGACATATTTCTGTCACATGGATTCTGGTGAGGTTGTTTTTGAGATCATTGTAGAATCGCTATGAGAGCGTAATATTCCTCTCGAGGCGCATTCAAGTTGGGAGAGCCATGGGAGGAAACATGTATTCTGACAAGCAGTCAATGCACAACAATTCTTAATGCAATCGCGGGGGGGAAACACTTTTGAAAACAGTTTTGGCAAATGTATTTTGAAAGTAGTTTTGGCCTCTGTTAAAAAAGAGGGGGATCCCAGTTTTCCATTGATACCATGTTTATTTCTCTACTCCTTCAATTGCGCACGTGGCATCGTTTTCACAAATGCAGATTTGTGCAGCCGCACAACAGAGCTCTTAAAGGGGCAATGGCGTCTTAAAAGGGCAACGACTTACTTTGCAAGAGAAACAAAAAAAGTCTATATTATTTTAGTAAATAAGTATTAATAATAACAATCAGGATGTTGTGTCCAATGGGGTATTTATATCTACTATTCTCATCAGTTAGGCTACAGGTGATAATGCTTATTGCTAATAGCACATCTGATAATATAGACCATGCATAGGCTAGGCTATATGCATGGTCCAATATGTTATTGTGTCCATTTCTGGAGGTGAAAGTTATATTTTAGATGGTATCAGCATGATTTTATTTTCATACATTTTGGAGTAGAATATCCTTTTTAAAAAAGTCACCAGAACTGAGCTTCTCCGTCCTTCTACATAAAAATATTCCCAGGGAGGACCCTGCACCCCCTAAGCACGGGGACTGGAATTGGTCAAACTCGCAGTTTAATACATGTACAAAATGATCCTCTTTCCATAAAAGCTTGATGGTCATGACTTTCTTGCATGAAATGGGGAGGTTAACTTGGCCTCTGAAAGCAGAATCCGCCTCATCAGTAGTCTGACATCATTGAAGCATCTGTTGACAGAGAAACCCAACCTCCATTTTTGTTACTACGCAAGCTGGCTGTTAGTAGTTGTTCTTTCTTAACAACACTTCCTTGTATTTCAATCAGGATTAGCTAGCTGATGCACTATAAACTCGCTAAACTAGTGTACGGTTACAGGTGGGCGTACCAAGCGCGGAGGAGCGAGCGGACATCCTACGGAAGCTGCTGACCTCTGTGCCCTGTAGGCTGACCCCCGACGAGGTAACCCAGCTAGCGGACGCCGCTCATGGATATGTCGGGGCAGACCTGGCCGCCGTCTGCAATGAGGCAGGCAAGTAACGCTAGGCTAACCGCAAGCAAAGGCTACGTGATGTTTCTGTATGCTTGGCCCAATCCAGGAGCAACTTCTAGCCCACTATAGCCAATGGGAGGCCTAAGAATTGAGGTGAGGGATTGGTATATGATACAGTAGCTTATTCGTTATACTAATGTCCACCAATGTAGCTATCACCATTTAGCTGGTTACGCTATGAAAAAGCCATTTGTCTCACCACCGTATTGTAGCTTCTCATTATCTGAAACTGAGTGGCTCACCACACCAACCCTTTGAGACTCTCCTGACCTAAGGATGTGGGCTTTTACTTTGGCTTGTGGATCCCATTGAGAAAACTCTTTTTATAGTAAAAAACAAACTTGTTGTGAAATTCCTCATGGCCCACATAGCCTTAACCCTGCAACCCAATCCCCCTAGCCAGTAAACAGTGTCAGGATAACAGGATGTTGGGGTGATTCTGTGGCCGTTGGTTAAGAGGCCCTGTTGTGTGTGTGTGTGGTGTGTGTGACCCTCAGAGCCTCTTGGGTGGTCTCGGGGACGTGGCGTATTGCATTTCCAGTTGAGGAGGGCTACTACTTCGGCTCACGGAAGCGCTCTGGTGAAGAGAGTGATTTACTGTCCGCAGAGGCCAGACGTGACTGGCAGTGTTTTCAGAGAAAAGCCCTGGAGGGAAGATTCCTCCCCCCTCTCTCTCCGATGCTGAAACCCAAAGCACTAGACAAACACAGAACCTCACATGTGCACCACAGGAAAAACTAACCGTCTCCAGAGAAGATTGGATCTCTCTATCCGACCGTATCAAGGCTATCAATGCTATGGATCCATACATAATGGTAGTTCAGATACAGTATCGGTCACAAAAACCCATTTCAACCCATTCCACATTTTTCTCCACTGTCCACACAGTGTGTGTGTGTGTGTGTGTGTGTGTGTGTTTATGTTTGAGTTAAGGGACAGTCAACTCTAATAGACCCTGTCCAACACCACAATGTTGATGTGTGTTTTTTCCTCTGTTGCTGTCTGCGACAACAACATACGGTCATGAAAACTTCTCAAGGAACCCCAGTTGTTTCCCCCAATTCCCAGTCCTCTTCAGGTAACAATGACCTGCGAGGGGGAACGTGGCTCGCTGCATCGTCTCTTCCTGTAAATAGAAGGGCAGTGAGGGTGTCATGCACACGACCGGACCGACCTCACGACCAGCTGCTCACCCCCCCCCCCTCCCCCTGCCTTTCCCTTCTCACCCCAGGACAGGGTCAGGGGCTTCTGACATCCTTCCCCCAGTCCCCAGCAGTACAATGGTGCCCTGCTTGCTGTAGGCTAGACCTGACCCGGCTGCAGAAGGCTATTTGTAGCTTCTCCTGGTCTCTCTCTCTCTCTCTCTTTCTCTCTCTCTTTCCTTTTTTAAAATTCTTTCTTTCTTTTTCGCACCTGAGACGGACACTCTGTAGACAAAGGGAAAGATGGCAAGGCCAAGACGGCCGTCTGCACATTTGTGTGCTCTGTGTTAGGTTAGCATGAAAAGCAGATGTGAATAGGGAAGTGAGTTATTTTTGTGTGCATCGAGTTCAATATGTTTTTGTCTAATTTAACGCGGCAATCAGCAGTTGCTACATCAATTTTGATATGTCTCATGACCTTAGGTCAACTGTCGTACCCCATCGGAACCCAAAATATAAGCTTGTTTTACGCCAATGTTTCTAAACAAATTAAATGTAAACAAACACCATATAGCCTCAACATGGTTAAAATTAGACTTTTTTGATATCATGGAAGATCAGTCCTTGCAGTCAAGTGTGATCAAACCCACATCCTTTAAGTGGGGTGGTGAAAAAAAGTCAGTATAAACGAAATAGAGGCCGCACACTCAGAAGCTCTACCACATACTTTCATGAATATATAAACAACGTTTCCACCCTGCAGGGATCTTCGTCAGGTCATTTCACCGGGAGTGTACCACACCCATATTTATAGACATAAGACAAACACCAATTAGAGCGGTCTATACATATTCTCTTTGCAATACAAGTCTATCGATGTCCCCCCTTCACCTCAGGACTTTGATATACTCGATACCCATGTACTTTAATGAGGCAGCATTGTGTCTGGCAGTCATAAAGTGCATAGCGACTGGACTTTTGGGGTCTTGGTATCTGATTCTACTCCCATGTTCGGATATGTGTTTCTTGAGTGCCCGGTGTGTCTTGCCCACATAGGCCAGGCCACAAGTGTATTTCAATAGGTAGACTACATGATTCTTATGACATTGTCAGCAGTTAGGTTTGAGTTACATTTCCATAACGACAAGGGCTGGAGCTTTCAAATGATATGTCACTTTTTATTTTGTGACCAAATATTTTTCTGGGGGTACCCTTAAAACCTTAGCTCAGAGTTTAACAGGTTTTAAAAACGCGTAAAGGGAGAAATCAATGATGGCGAAGAGTTAATTATGTATAGTCATTTAAAAGGGCAGTGCATTTAAGTGTTTTTTCACACTATAAGGTCAAATTAACACTCAAAATGATGATAATGTCCTTTTTGTGTAAGGGCTGTTTTTTTTTTTTTTTTTTTTAATTGCTTGGAATTTCAGCCTGTTCAGGTGGGGTGGAACTTTTGGCCCACATCATGACATCACAATATGATCTGATTATAATAGATCAATGACTGTTCATCTAGGTAAGGGGGAAGGTCTAGACCATCCTGTCATCCAATCAAAATGTATTTCCTAACGCCCACTTGATCAGACTGAGCATGTCAAGGGCCAAAGGAAGTGTGATTACAAATATATTTTGGAGTTATTTTTGTATTAATGAAATAACCACAGTGATTTATTAGATGTTTTAAGAATTCAATTACAAAGGTGGCCTATTGTAGACCTTTTAATGTAAGTTTCTATAAATATTACTCTATTGTCTCCATCTGTGATCAACCCTAGGTGTTTTTCACTGTTTTGAATGGAGACCTGTCGGCCTGTCCCGGCATGCTGTCTCTCCCAGGGTTTTTAGGCGTCTTTATGTTGTCGTTATGATGGTGAACTGATCCTAGTGGTGGCAGATGAGTCATTTCCTCAGTCTAAACAGTGTAAATTGCTGTGTGCCACATCCGGACCAACTATTTACAAAGCCTTCTAAACAGGGGAAGCCCTTTGGAAAATGCAGGAGAATAGGAAGCCTGTACTGTTCTTAAAATGTTGGTTTTTAAGATATATTTTTTTATTGCCATGTATGCATTTTTTTTCTCTCCAAAAAGTAGTTACATTTTGTATTAAGCTTCATGTATGACTAGCTAGCTTGGTTGATGCCTCAATGTAATCCATTTTAGAATAAGGCTGTAACATAACAAAATGTGGAAAAGGGGAAGGGGTCTGAATACTTTCCGAATCCACTGTAGATTTGATGTGCTATGAGTATTATTTTTGTAACTCTAGACCTTTTAGTTCTAAAATTTGGAATTCATTCTTTGAAGATAGTTCATTTGAAACTTGCTGACCAAAGAGAGATGGCGCCAACAGACAAGGACGCCCTGGTTTTAGCTCCTAGCCAGCTTTGTAGTATTTTGGTTTTTTCCAGTGTTATTTCTTACATTATTTGCTCAGAACGTTTCTTGTATTATTATCTACAGACGTAAATAACTTTTGGATATTAGATTGGCGGTCACTCACCAGAAATTCAAGCAGAAATTAGACTTCCCTGACCTGGATCCTTTGTTTGAACTTCCGAGGCAGCTCTATTCATCCCGGGGGCTGCACCGAAACGCAAATGCTGGATAACAGGTAGGAAGGAGTAGGGCCCTAGTTAAACTTGGGCAGTGTGCATACCATCCATCGCTTCAGAGTATAGTATTCGCTAACGCTCAGTCCCTGGACAATAAAGTAGACGAGCTCAGAGCGAGGATCTCCTTCCAGAGAGACATCGGGGACTGTAACATAGTTTTACAGAATCTTAGCTTTCTCTGGATATATTGTCCCTGTCCATTCAGCCAGCGGGGCTCTCCATCCATCGCACGAACAGGAAGAAAGAACTCTATGGAAATAAGAAAGGCGGAGGGGTTTGTTTCATGGTTAACAACTCATGGTGTGATTGTGGTTACATTTAGGAACTCAAGTCCTTTTGTTCTCCCGATCTGGAATACCTCACCATCAAATGCCGACGGTATTACCTCCCGGAAATCTGGGGGAAAAGCTACCGAAATTCTAGGAACACATCTGCTGTGCTACACGCGCAACACAGACCCTGGTTCATTGCTACTCTCCTTTCCGGGATGGCTACAAGGCCCTCCCCTGCCTCCATTCTGCTCCTCCCCACCTATAGGCAAAATCTTAAACAGGACGCTCTCGTGGTAAGGACTGTTCAATGTTGGTCTGACCAATCGGAATCTATGCTTCAAGATTGTTTTGATTAAGCGGACAGGGAAATGTTCCGGGTCGCCTCTCAGAATAGTATCGATGTATACACTGACTCGTTGACTGGGTTCATCAGGAAGTGCATAGAGGATGTTGTTCCCACTGTGACGATTAGAATTTATCCAAACCAGAAGACGTGGATAGATGGCGTCATTCGCGCTAAACAGAAAGCGCGAACCACCACATTTAACCATGGCAAGGTGACTGGGAACATGGAGGTTTACAAACAGACCAGCTAGGACCTCCATAAGGCAATCAAAGAGGTAAAACGACAATACAGGAACAAAGTGGAGTAGTAATTCAACGGCTCAGACACAAGATGTATGTGGCAGAGACTCCAGATAATCACAGATTACAAAGGGAAAGCCAGCCACGTCGCGGTCACCGACGCCTCACTCCTGGATGATCTAAACACCTTCACCCTCTTCGAGTAAAACAACATCGAGCCGCCGACTGTCATGAGGACTGTGGGCTCTCGTTCTCCATGGCTGACATGAGTAAGTAATTTAAGTGCGTTAACCCTTGCAAGGCTGCCGGCCCAGATGGCATCCCAAGCCGCATCATCAGAGCATATGCAGACCAGCTGGCTGGAGTGTTTACTGACATAATCAATCTCTGCATATCCCAGTCTGTCCCCACTTGCTTCAAGATGTCCGCCATTGTTCCTTTACCCAGGAAAGTAAAGTTAACTAACGAAATGACTAGCGCCCCGTAGCACTCACTTTTGTCATCATAAAGTGCTTTGAGAGGCTAGTTATTGATCATATCACCTCCATCTTGCCCGACACCTTAGACCCACTACAATTCACATATCACCCCAACAGATCCACGGATGACGCAATCGCCATTATACTGCACACTGCCTTATCCCACCTGGACAAGAGAAATACCTATGTAAGAATGTTGTTCATCGACTACAGCTCAGTTTTCAACACAGAAGTGCCCTCCAAGCTCATCACTAAGCTCATGGGCCCTGGGTCTGAACACCTTCATGTGCAACTGGGTACTGGACTTGCTGAGGAGTCGACATCAAGTGGTGACGGTAGGCAACAACACCTCCGCCCCTATGATCCTCAACACAGGGGCACCTAGTGGTTAGAGCGTTGGGCCACTAACCGAAACGTTGCTGGATCGAATCCCCGAGCTGACAAGGTAACAATCTGTCATTCTTAACCCACTGTTCCCCGGGCCCCAAAGACGTGGATGTTGATTAAGGCAGCTCCCCGCACCTCTCCGATTCAGAGGGGTTGGGTTAAATGTGGAAGACACATTTCAGTTCAAGGAATTCAGTTGTACAACTGACTAGGTATTCCCCTTTCCCTTTCCCACAGGGGTGTGGGCTCAATCCCATCCTGTACTCCCTGTTCACCAATGACTGCATGTCCATGCATATCTCCAACTCAATCATCAAGTTTGCTGATGACACAATAGGGGTAGCCCAACTGCCTACAGGGAGGAGGTGAGAGCCCTAGCGGAGTGAAAATAACCTCTCCCTCAACGTCAACAAAACAACAAAGCTGATTGTGGATTACAAGAGAGCAGAGAGAGCACGCCCCCCCCAAAAGTTTAAAGTTCCCCAAGGACCTTGTGAAGATGCTGGAGGAAGCAGGTACAAAAGTATCTATATCCACAGTAAAACGAGTCCTATATCGACATAACCTGAAAGGCCGCTCAGCAAGGAAGAAGCCACTGCTCCAAAACCAGCATAAAAAAGCCAGACTACGGTTTGCAACTGCACATGGGTACAAAGATCGTACTTTTTGGAGAAATGTCCTCTGGTCTGATGAAACCAAAATATAACTTTTTGGACATAATGACCATCGTTATGTTTGGAGGAAAAAGGGGGAGGCTTGCAAGCCGAAGAACACCATCCCAACCATGAAGCACGGGGGTGGCAGCATCATGTTGTGGTGCTTTACTGCCTGGAGGGACTGATGCACTTCACAAAATAGATGGCATCATGAGGAAGACAATTATGTGGATATATTGATGCAACATCTCAAGACATCAGTCGGGAAGATAATGCTTGGTCGCAAATGGGTCTTCCAAATGGACAATGACCCAGAGCACACTTCCAAAGTTGTGGCAAAATGGCTTAAGGACAACAAAGTCAAGGTATTGGAGTGTGCTTCACGAAGCCCTGACCTCAATCCTATAGAAAATGTGTGGGCAGAACTGAAAGTGTGTGTGCGAGCAAGGAGGCCTACAAACCTGACTCAGTTACACCAGCTCTGTCAGGAGGAATGGGCCAACTTATTGTGGGAAGCTTGTGGAAGTCTACCCAAAACGTTTGACCCAAGTTAAACAATTTAAAGGCAATGCTACCAAATACTAATTGAGTGTATGTAAACTTCTGACCCACTGGGAATGTGATGAAAGAAATAAAAGCTGAAATAAATAATTCCCTCTACTATTATTCTGACATTTCACATTCTTAAAATAAAGTAATGATCCCAACTGACCTAAAACTGAATTTTTACTACGATTAAATGTCAGGAATTGTGAAAAACTGAGTTCAAATGTATTTGGCTAAGGTGTATGTAAACTTCCAACTTCAACTGTTCATACATACATACAGTACCAGTCAAAAGTTTGGACACACCTACTCATTCAAGTATTTTTCTTTTCTTTTTACAATTTTCTACATTGTAGACTATTAGTGAAGACATCAAAACAATGATATAACAAATATAGAATCATGTAGTAACCAAAAATGTGTTAAACAAATATATTTTATTTTAGATTCCTCATAGTAGCCACCCTTTGCCTTGATGACAGCTTTGCACACTCTTGGCATTCTCTCAACCAGCTTCATGAGGAATACTTTTCCAACAGTCTTGAAGGAGTTCCCACATGCTGAGCACTTGTTGGCTCCTTTTCCTTCATTCTGCGGTCCAACTCATCCCAAACCATCTCAATTGGGTTGAGGTCGGGTGATTGTGGAGGCCAGGTCATCTGATGCAGCACTTCATCACTCTCCTTCTTGTTCAAATGCCCTTACACAGCCTGGAGGTGTGTTTAGGGTCATTGTCCTGTTGAAAAACAAATGATAATCCCACTAAGCGCAAACCAGATGGGATTGCGTATCGCTGCAGAATGCTGTGGTAGCCATGCTGGTTAAGTGTGCCTTGAATTCTAAATAAATCACAGACAGTGTCACCAGCAAAGCACCATCACACCTCCTCTTCCATGCTTCACGGTGGGAACCACACATGTGGAGATCATCCGTTCACCTACTCTGTGTCTCACAAAGACACGGTGGTTGGAACCAAAAATCTCAAATTTGGACTCATCATACCAAAGGACAGATTTCCACCAGTCTAATGTTCATTGCTCGCGTTTCTTGGCCCAAGCAAATATCTTCTTCTTATGGGTGTCCTTTAGTAGTGGTTTCTTTGCAGCAATTTGACCATGGAAGGCCTGATTCACGCAGTCTCCTCTGAACAGTTGATGTTGAGATATGTCTGTTACTTGTTCTGTGAAGCATTTATTTGGGCTGCATTCGGAGGTGCAGTTTACTCTAATGAACTTATCCTCTGCAGCAGAGGTAACTCTGGGGCTTCCTTTCCTGTGTCGGTCCTCATGAGAGCCAGTTTCATCATAGAGCTTGATCAGTTTTGCGACTGCACTTGAAGAAACTTTCAAAGTTCTTGAAATGTTCTGGATTCACTGACCTTCATGTCTTTAAAGTAGTGATGGACTGTTGTTTCTCTTTGCTTTTTTGAGCTGTTCTTGCCATAATAGGGTCTTTTACCAAATAGGGCTGGAAACCTGGCACCATCCCTACCGTGAAGCATGGTGGTGGCAGCATCATGCTGTGCGGATGTTTTTCAGTGGCAGGGACTGGGAGACTAGTCAGGATCGAGGCAAAGATGAACGGAGCAAAGTACAGAGAGATCCTTGATGAAAACCTGCTCCAGAGTGCTCAGGACCTCAGACTGGGGCGAAGGTTCACTTTCCAACAGGACAATGACCCTAAGCACACTGACAGGGCAGGAGTGGCTTCGGACAAGTCTCTGAATGTCCTTGAGTGGCCCAGCCAGAGCCCGGACTCTGATCGAACATCTCTGGAGAGACCTGAAGAGCTGTGCAGCAACTCTGGAGAGCTGTGCAGCAACTCTCCCCATCCAACCTGACAGAGCTTGAGAGGATCTGCAGAGAAGATTGGGAGAAACTCCCTATATACAGGTTTGCCAAGCTTATAGTGTCATACCTAAGAAGACTCGATGCTGTTATCGCTGCCAAAGGTGCTTCAACAAGTACTGAGTAAAGGGTCTGAATACTTATGTAAATGTGATATTTCAGCTAAAAAAATATCTAAATCATCAAAACAGTTCTAAAACCTGTTTTTGCTTTGTCATTGTGTGGGAATTTGTGTCGATTGATGAGGAGACAACATTTGAATCAATTTTAGAATAAAGCTGTAACATAACAAAATATGGAAAAAGTCAAAGAGTCTGAATACTTTCCCGAAGGCACTGTATGTGTATGTATGTATTTATTTATATACTCTGGTTTCTGACTTTGCTCGTTGTGATATTTCTTAATTTCTTTATTTTGTAAATTAGTGTATTTTATTTGTATTGCTTGGTATTACTGCACTGTTGGAGCTAGAAACACAAGTATAACACAAGTAGTACCTGACCATTTTATTTATTTTAACATTTTTTATTTAACCTTTATATTATTAGGCAAGTCAGTTAAGAACAAATTCTTATTTACAGTGACGGCCTACACTGGCCAAACCCAGACGACGCTGGGCAAATTTTGCGTCACCCTATGGGACTCCCAATCACAGACGGTTGTGATACAGCCTGGAATCGAACCAGGGTGTCTGTAGTGACGTCTCTAGCACTGAGATGCAGTGCCTTAGACCACTACACCACTCGGGAACCCAAACCTTAAAGTTTGATTTAGTTTTTGGAATGCCGATTTATTTTATTGCGTAAGTATGAGTGGAAAAAATGGCAGGGAAAAATGAGGCGAGTATTGTTTGACATAAATCTTGCTGCAAAGACATGAATGAGATCAACAGTGGTAAATGCATGATGTGTGTTTACAGAGGAAGCCTTCCATATAAAGCACTTTTCCTGACTCCACAGTCCTTTTAAAGGCACTTTTGGAATTTTAGGACAGGCTACATAAATATTGCCAGATCAGTATGTGACGTTTATTTGCCGGCTCTGTTTATAAAATCCGGAAATGTTCGCCTTGTACTATTTATCCTCGGTCCTTACCTTTATTAATGGCAGCTTGCGCGCTCGCTCGCTCGTTCCTTCCCTCCCTTTCCCAGTGTGTGTGTTTAAGAGCACATATTATTGCAGCCTTTCAGTGCTGGAACAGATGTTGGGTATTGTAAATACAGGTGCAAAGAGCGTTCCGGAAGCCCCTCAGAGTAATGAAAATGTTCCTGTTTTTTTTATGGTGTAGAGCCAAAAGTATTTCACAATTCATTTGAGGACAACGTCGCTCGAGACCCACACAGCTCTGCTGACAAGTGCCCCGGGTCGGGGGGGTGAAGGTGTTACGGAAGGGTTTTTCTTGTTTAAATAAGTTTTGGAACATGTTGTAGGAGTGCAGATGGATCACAGATGGAGTTCCATAAATTACCTACTGTTGTTGTCGTATCAAGACAATAGAGCTGTATAAGAAGCCCATGAATTCGGCAGGGGGAACTTTTACTTTACCTCTACTAGAGTTACCTCAGTGTCCTCTGCCTGTCTTTGTAGCAAAGTTGAAAACTGCCCAAATTCATCCAAGCTAGTCGTTTTTGAAGGTAGTTATAGTAGAACGCACCGGTGTCTTAGATATGTTGATCTGTGGACTTGGCTCACATTCTCTTACAGATCCGGGCTGGTGGAGGTGGCCCTGGAAAAAGGGCCTCGAGTCGGGGAGGGCCTGTTTTGGTGCCAGATAATTGTGAACATCCCTTCTTCTTTTTACCAGCCCACAGTCCCCTGCTTTCACCTTGTCTCTTCCTCCCCAAGCCAGGGGCACCCCATTCTCAATTTCCCGCAGATTGCTGGTAAATTTGAAGCATTCGGGAAAGAACAAGTGGAAAAAAAGAGAATCCACATAAGGTTCAGATTAAACCTTGTTGTGTCGCTTCTTTTTCCTCTTCTAACAGTGCATCGGATGTTTTCATAACTAAACCAAATGTGTGCTCGGATCGAGCCAAGCCTAGCCAGGGGATATAATCCCTGAAGCGGAAATGCTGGAGTCGCATTGTTGAATTACATTTCCTTTTGCCTTTGGGCTATCCAGATTCCAGGCTGGATACTACATTAATCTGCTTCATGAATGTACTTGCTAACTAAGCATTTGTTTAGGTTGTGTAGACACCCATCAGTTGCTCATACTGACAATGGGTAGTGAGTTGGTCTGACTTTCATTAGGTCAATTTTGTTCTGTAGGTTATTCCTCAGCAACTGTAGTATGTTGTATCCAGCGATTGGTTAGAGAAAGATCCTTAGCTGGACGAAACGTTTGTCGATCCAGGAAGACAGCATTTCTGGGCTTTTTGAGCTCTTCAGCGTTATGAGTGCAGACTTTTTTCTTTCTTATACTGTCTAGAATTGCGGGTTAACGCACCACAGACAAACATCGTTTTTTACGATGCACTGGAACAGGTAAGATGCTTTCATGGTCACCCGACTGTCAAGTGGGCTTCTTTTTCAAAGGTAAATAGACTAGGGCTGGGAATTCACCAGGGACCTCACGGTACGATATTATCACAATACTTAGTTGCCGACACTATATGTATCGCGATTCTCACGATTCTGTATGTATGCGATTCGATACTGTGATTTTGTTGGGATTCCATGGTCCTAAATAATTGCTCATATTGCCCACCATATGTCTGCTGCAGAGGGACAAGAGAGAGCCATGAGAAAACGAGTTTTGTTCAGTCAGGGAACGAAAAGTGCAGGAAACAAATTGTTTCCCTATTTAAAAAGAAGATTCAGGACAAGCTATGAAGGAAATATACTGGAGTTTTTGTACAGGTACAGCCACCTAGCGCAAAAATAATATTGCGATTTTGTCAAAACTATACGATATATAATCAAAAATAATATCCAGATATTTAACTATATAGATTTTCTTCTCCCCCATCACTGAAGTAGACAATGCCTGATGAACCAAGCCCTAACCTCCATTACCCTTTGAACATCCCTCTATCCCTCTTAATGCGATGAGGCTGAGCAGTGGAGAAGAGGAGGAGGAGTAAAGAGTCCCCCTGGTAGCACATGTGGTAGCCCCCGTTTCCCCCCTCTCCCCAGAAAAATATGCTTGCCCCCTCCCCTCCTTCCTACCCTGTGCATGGTCTCAGGCTCCAGGCTGAGGCAGATGTTTTTGTACTGCTAGTCGAAGAGCCCTGGAGCTTTGAATGGAGAAGAGATGGCCATGTCATCGGGCAGGGCCAGGTCAGGCGGGATTGATGTGATGTGGGGGGACTCTGGGGAGGGGAGACGGGACACAGCGAGAGCAGAGCCCAGGACCTGGAACACACTGACCTTGGCCTGATCCGCTCACGGACGCTCTCTCTCTCCACATTGTGCTTTTCTTTTTTCCTCTGTCCCTTTTTTCAGTCTTCTCGAATCCTGGAAAATATAAACAGGATGGAGTCTTGTCTGATCGTAAATCCCCTCTTGTCTGCCCTGGCCCACAGCCCCAACCCCCCCAGTCCCTGGCCCCAGCTCGGAGGAGAGGTGGAAGCCTCCAGTAATCATGCGCTCAGCCACTGTATCATTTGTTCATCAAATGCCTGTTATCCTACATGCATGGCTTGAATCTATACAACTGGATATGAGCGGTGGCTACTCTAGTCGAGTGCAGGTTTTTCTGCAATGTCATGCGGTAGGGTTCTTTAAAAATGAGGCTGATTTACTCCTAGCACCAGCTTTTCATTCAGGATTTTCCCGTTCATTTTTGTATCTACTATCTATTGCACAGAGTTCAACCAGCCTTATTCAGAATTTTCTTTGCCCTTGATCCTTACACATAATTTGACTTATCTTGTATTGACTGGACACGTGACATGTTTATCTAGTCTCAGAGATTTATCTATTTCCTTTTGTATGATGTATTTGACATAGACTGTTTAAGACAAATTACACATGACAAATATGCCACAGCCCACACGAAGCCCAATTTCTCCTTTGTATTAGACACGCACTGTGAGGACTTTTGTTTTATTTTCCCGAAACCATGTTCAAGAAAAGCCAGTTCAGAATTCTAATGCCACAGTATTCCAAGAGACACTCTTGGAAAACAAGGCTTTATCCTTGTTCTAATCCTTCCCTGTCGGTGATACTGATGTAGGCCGTAATCCCTATTCTCGCTCCCTTCCTCCTGTTGTTACGCCTTCTAGCGTGCTCCCTGTCCCTTCACCAGCGCCGATGTGGCCTATTCATGAGCTATCATCACCCCGGCCCCTTGGAATGCTGATTGTACACGGGCCTATTTCTCTCCGTGGCTCACTCTTTTGTGGCCCTGCTCTGCAAGGCCCAACACGAACTCAAAATCCAACCCCAATTTTAATGCACAGATTACGTTATTTGTACCGTTGTCCTTTTTATACTCGGCAGGTAACAGAATCGCCTCTAGTCACGAGAGAGTTAATCTCAAACATAACGCGTCAATCACAGTTCCTCTGCAGCTTTTCTTCTTGGCTATGCGTGTCCAATGTTCCCTGTTGAATTGAAAGAGTGAAGGGAACTAGTGTTCATTTGGAGATTAGGCATTCGTTAGGGATTCGTCATCACGACATGTAGGAGCCTGAGAGGTGAGGTGAAAGTAAGTGTGTGTTTGGAGTCGTGGAGCGGCTGCC
This sequence comes from Salvelinus namaycush, assembly GCF_016432855.1. NCBI lineage: Eukaryota > Metazoa > Chordata > Actinopteri > Salmoniformes > Salmonidae > Salvelinus > Salvelinus namaycush. Next base: position 9,063,812 of record NC_052323.1, read on the forward strand.
AAGGACTTATGGGAAACTGTCCATCACTGTATGGCCTGTCGTTTTGAAAAAGGAGGAAAGTGAGGCTTAGCCTATTGTTGACATTTTGACAATGGCGTGTTGCTGAACGACAATGTATTGATTTTCAGAAAACATGACTTGTTTTGCAGCTTGGGGCATCTTTCCTCCTAGTAACTGTACACGTCATCAACTCATCTTAGACTTGCTAAATGTCCATCCTGTGTGAATTTTGCATTTCTCTAACGTGACAATGTTATTTTTCAGAATGTTCTACCTCTTATTACCCACCATGCACTATTTGCCAAAATATCACCCAACAGGAAATTGCCAACTAAACCTAGACATTTTGAAAACCTGTACGTTTAACAAATATGTTTATCAATCTGGTCTTTTTTACAGGGCTGCATGCGTTAAGGCGTGCTCTCGGCAGTAGCTCCCAGCCATCAGACCTCCAATTGATGGGGACAGTGACGGTCACTCTCCAGGACCTTCAGTGGGCCATGTCAGAGGTCAAACCAAGTGCCATGAGGGAGGTCGCCATCGATGTCCCCAAGGTATGTCTGGATTATAGCCCCTTGGACTCTTTTTGAAGGTCGGCATGAAAATTGTCGGCATATAAGGTCGGCATATAAACTGTAATTCGATCTATCGGGTACCACCAAAGATGGAACAACAGTTCTGCTGATGTCACCGGCACAACGGAAAGTGTCTTCTAGTCTCATGTTCTGAAACGTCAACAAATCTTCTCAGGAGCGCAAATCGCTTAATTACTCATTGGACTACCAGTCAATGTATTATGTCAACAGTACGGTGAGTAATCAAGTGAGGCATTAAGTATTTTGGAGAAGATACTTTCAGATCCCCAGTTACTTTTGTTGACGTGCGGTTTTCACCGAGGGTTCAAACCGAGGAAGCGTCGGATGGAAATGACCCCCAGCCATACTGCTGCCCTCCCTGAAACGGAGATGAATCACACACTCAGTGGAGGGGGAGGTGGGGGGGACAGTGGTGAGACTGCAGGATGTTTTGGAGTTTGCATGTGCAAGACATAACGGACAGGAAGAGGCTAACATCATCTCCAGCACTAATTGGAAGCAGATCGGGTCGACATCGGTTCCTGCGAGAGAGAGAGAGAGAAAAAAATAGAAAAAAGTCCGTTCTCCTTCCTCCTAATGCTCCTCTGCACTGAGCTCACCCCGAGACATTCAGTTCTTGCGGCCAGTTCCTGGAAACAAAAGATGGGCTTGAGTTTTTTTCCTTCCCTCAGTGCACTGCAGCTGAAGGGTCGGCCACAGAGCTCCGACTTGATTATATCCATATGAGTGCAAAACATTTGTTTCTAATCCATTTATATAAGAAACCTTCAGTGGAGCCAGGCCCGGCGAGAGCAAGAGCAGAGCACACCTCTCTCTCAGGCCGACCGGACCTTTTAATATTTGGATCTGGCTGCTGCAGCCGAGAGCTCCGTTCCCCTTTTTCGACTTCCTCTCCTCCAAGTTCTTGTCTGGAGAAGTACCCACCACAACTACTGTCGCACCCATCCTCCTCTCCCACATCCCAGGCAACCCCATCAAAGCCTGGGCCCTAAGAGGTCCCTTGTAAACTTCAGACAACAACAGTAAAAGATAATAACTGGGTTCCGGAGAGAGAAAAAGAGGCATGGGGAGTAAAATCAACGCAGCAAGGTGTGACTCAAACTGCACCCTCTAATTCCACATCCGCCGTGTTCGTGACAAAAGCACCTTGCAATTAATGATGCCTTTGTTTACTGTCATTCACGCCAGCACCATGTTCATTTTGTCTGCAGAAAACTTGAACAGAAACACAACAAAATAGGTTCAGGGGGAGAAAAGGGATATAATACTTTGCTGTGCACATCTGCTGCTAGCCTGGTAGGGTAGAGGCACCTGAAACTGCCTGATTGATTTACACCCCATAGATTCTGGCAAGGGGAAGCTGTGCCTCTCTCTTTCTCTCGCTTTCTCTTGTCTCATGCTCTCTTCCCATCTCCCTTTCACCGTCTTTCTCTCTCTCTCTCTTTCCTCACCCACCATCCTCTCTCTATCTATCTATCTATCTATAAATTGTTCAACGTGTGGTATTTACAGTATGTGGCCGGACGCCAAGTTTCCATTAGGTGCTCTGTTCCCGGGAGACGGCGCCGCTGGCCTGGGATGTGTTACTTCGGGCAGAGAAAGGAGGAGGGAGGTGGAGATGGAAGGAGAAAGAGAAGGAGAGCGAGAGAGGAAAAGTCATGCTGATGTAGTGAAAGGTGGAGGAAAGGGGGGCTATTGCTCTGTCCAACCCCTGCTCTCCTTATCGGTTTTATCTCCTGGAGTCGCGCGCCTCTGCCCATTATCCGTCAAAGTGACAGCTGCTGTCCGACTCTCTGTGTTGTCTGCCGAGTCACTCTCCGCCCAGATCTGGCACAATGCTTTTCCTGTCGTGTATCTCAACTTTTTCTTGTACTGTATTATTACAAATCATTTGCCCAGATCAAAAATACAAACAGTATTTCAGTGATTGATTGATTAATTACAGCTGTAGAGAGAAATAATCACTGGACACACAGAACCCACAACTTTGTTGCCCCACAATAAGGATATTACTTTTGACTTGAAAACATTTTATCCTCTCAAACCTGGGTTTTCTTGAAGCTACCATAACACCGCTAGATACCAAGCCCCATTGAAACTGCCATCCTATACAGCCCATTGGGGACATCTCTCTTTCCATTGTCTATAAAACTTCTGTATCTAGGAACACATATTCTTCTCTGTTACCAGTTGTGTCCAAATGGTTTGACTGTCTCCCTTGCAGACTGTCTCCCTTGCAGATTCTCTCCCTTGCAGATTCTCTCCCTTGCAGATTCTCTCCCTTGCTGACTCTCCCTTGCTGACTGTTTCCCTTGCAGGTTCGTTGGTCGGACGTGGGAGGCATGGAGCAGGTGAAGCTGAAACTGAAGCAGGCGGTGGAGTGGCCCCTCAGGCACCCTGAGGCCTTCACCCGCATGGGCATCCAGCCCCCTAAAGGGGTGCTCCTCTACGGACCCCCAGGCTGCTCCAAGACCATGATCGCCAAGGCTCTGGCCAATGAGAGCGGACTCAACTTTCTCGCCATCAAGGTGATGATCATTTAACATTTGATTGTTGCCTGCATTCTCTCCAAATAGTCAATGTATGGGCAGGGAGGTGTCCTTTTTACACCTACAAGTTTCCCTAAATCCAACCCTGTGATGCATACTTTTGTAATGCATCAGTTTTGCAGCTGCATCGCCTTTAAGCACAGTTCCTTTAGTTATGGCTGACCCTAGCATGGACCTTTGTCGTTTCCACAACATTAAGTAAATAATGCTACAACTATAGCTAGTAACACTATCACCACATTTTTCTGTTGTCCCAAAAATACTTTGCGGGTCTCCCGAGTGTCGCAGCGGTCTAAGGCACTGCATTGCAGTGGGGTTGGATCCCAGGCTGTGTCACAACCGGCTGTGAACGGGAGTCCCATAGGGCGGCGCACAATTGGCCCAGCGTCTTCTGGGTTAGGGGAGGGTTTGGCAGGGGGGGCTTTACTTGGCTCATCGTGCTCTACTGACTCCTTGTGGTGGGCCGGGCACCTGCAGGCTGACTTCGGTCATCAGTTCAACGGTGTTTCCTCCGACACATTGGTGCAGCTGGCTTCCAGGTTAAGCGAGTTGGTGTTAAGAAGCATGGCTTGGCGGGTCATGTTTCGGAGGACGCTTGACTCGATCTTTGCCTCTCCCTAACCCGTTGGGGATTTGCAGCAATGAGACAAGATCGTAATCACAAAATTGGTGAGAAATATTTAGCCATGCCTATTTACATATACCAGCAGCTATTCCCTTGGCTTTAACCCAGTTAAAAAACAAAGGGATATGTCCCTGATTATCTCAAGGACCTCAGACTCTCTGGCTTCCTTGGCGGCAGACCTACAGGCCTCCTCACTTGACCCCTCCAACCCTGTCTTTGTCCTCTTCATTCATCACCCCATCCCCTCTACCCCCCTCTCCCTCCACCCCAATTCAACACTCGCCCCTACACCTTCCTTCTTCCTACCCCTCGCCCTGCTCTCTCCAGGCCTCTTGATGGAGATTGATTGATCAGCTCAGCAATCGTTGATTGGCGCTTATTTTGGAAGCTGTTGCCGGGTGCAATGGGGCCGTGACAGAAGCTGTCAGCCAGCCTGATTTAGAGGGGGCCAGTGGTAAAAGATGGTGGATAGGCTGTTATATTAGAAAGAAAAGACAGAAAGACTGTGTAAAAGTCTCTCAAAAGAGGCAATTTTTCTCGTAGATGTTGTTTGGGAATAAAGTCCAGGCTAGTACTTTTACAATTACAAAATCATGATGTATTTTCCCCTAGTGTGTTGGTAGCTTTGACTCTGATACATTATCCGTGCTTTACTATACTTTGTACTACTTCTGTCATGTACAGTAAAACCCTAACACTACATTATCATGTTGTCTCACACACACCAATTTTTTATTTAACCTTTATTTAACTAGGCAAGTCAGTTAAGAGCAAAATCTTATTTTCAATGACGGCCTACCCTGGCCAAAGCTGGAAGACGCTGGGCCAATTGTGCTCCGCCCTATGTTGTGATACAGGATCGAACCAGGGTCTGTAGTGACGCCTCTAGCACTGAGATGCAGCGCCTTAGACCGCTACGCCACTCGGGAGCCAATAGAAGCATTTATCTAATACATAACTACATAGAAATGTACCTACACTAATCAAAAAATAAACGCAACATGTAAAGTGTTGGTTTCATGAGCTGAAATAAAAAAAATCCCTGACAATTTCCATATGCACAAACATCTTATTTATCTCCAATATTGTGCACAAATTTGTTGACATCCCTGTTAGTGAGCAATTCTCCTTTGCCAAGATAATCTATCCAATCCACTTGACAGGTGTGGCATATCAAGAAGCTGATTGTATTTATTTATTTTATTTAACCTTTATTTAACTTAAACAGCATGATCATTACACAGGTGCACCTTGTGCTGTGGGCAATAAAAGGACACTTTAAAATGTGCTGTTTTAGCTGGTCAAATAAATACACTTCATACATTATCAAGCCCAGACCCGGCCTGGCCACACCACCACAGAGGAACTGGGGATAAATGAGTCAGTCTCCACAACGCTGTCGTGTTCTGAGGAGACAAAAGGGCTGCCGTTTAAGTGTTGTGTCCCTGCCAACTCAGAGGTGTTGAAAAGGGTGGATTGCAGGGGAAGGAAGTGCGTCCTGACGGCCTGAGTGGATGTTTATCTGCCTCGGATGGAGGGTGCAGAGTGTCCACAGCAGCTTTACTTACCCTACCTCCTTGGTCCTCTTTGCCTTCCTTCTCAATTATTGTTTTTCTTTTTTTTTCCTCCCTTCCCCTCTATCCCTTAAATAACTATCCCTTTCATGTCTGAAAGATTTCTTGGCGGGCTGTTAATAACTTCTCAGTGGTTTGTTCATTGTTGTTTTGGTGTGTTCCTGTCAGAAATTAGTGGTGAGGCTAGCTTGTAGCTAGGTAAACAGTGTTATTAGGTGTATCATTAGTGTTTATATTGATATTAATAGTTGTACTGTATAATTACGGTAAAAAGTGTTCCCTCGTACGGAACACTCCTGGTCCTATAATGAATCACTGGACAGGAGAACCAACTTCCCTCTGTCTCTTTCAGGGTCCAGAGTTACTGAGTAAATATGTAGGGGAGTCTGAGAGAGCTGTCAGAGAGGTGAGTACCAGGCCAACTTTCATTGTCTGTCATACAGTATACCCAATACACTGAATATGTGGACTACTTCCATTTAAAATAAATGTATTTAATATCCTACAGCAGTGGTGTCAAACTCATTCCACAGAGGGCCGAGTGTCCGCAGGTTTTGTGTTTTTCCTTTCAATTCAGACCTAGACAACCAGGTGAGGGGAGATTCCTACTAATTAGTGACCTTAATTCATCAATCAAGAACAAGGGTGGAGCGAAAACCCGCGGACACTCGGCCCTCCGTGGAATGAGTTTGACACATGTTCTACAGTACAATGTATATGCAGAATCGGGGTCGACTATATATTAATGCGTGTCTCTCTCTATATATTGGCATATGTCAATACCAGTTGTTTAGGAAGGCCAGAGCTGTTGCACCCTCCATTGTGTTCTTCGATGAGATTGACGCTCTTGCTGGAGAAAGAGGAAGGTAGGTATTTCTTCTCAGAAATGAGAACAATGACTCTTTGAATGACTGACTGTCTATAGTCCCCATGTCTGTACAATAATTACACTGATAAAGCCGGCTGTGGAGTTCCCATGGAGACAGTTCACTAGCGCACGCACACCCGCATGCACACACAGGCATGCACGTACACACTGACAAACAGAAGAGCCAGTCTGTCCGGAGGCAGTGCCAGTGCCATCAATGGGATGGCACTGGGAACATCTGTGGCTTCAGGAAGAAGAAGAAATGGACAGAGAGAGGACACAGGCCGCGGCAGACAAGCGCTTCATTGTGCACGCCACAGCAGATGGGGGAAGCTAAATATGAGGCGTACTTCCCGATAAACCCCCACTGAAAGTCAATGGTTTAGGACCAGACAAAAGACCACTCCAGATATGGTTCAAACATGGCCTTCTCTCAAGCCTAATTGGACAGAGCCTGGGATGGGTCACAGTGTCTATTCTTTCCAAAACCATTTTGCCATTTAGTGCATGTAGGGTGACATTTTGTGTCTGCTGAAGTACATGCAATACTTGAAGTGGGATTTAGCTCCAAACTTCTCTTATGATGTCCATGACATCACAAAACTAAACAGTGTGCATAACTCATACATGCGATTCAACTGCGACCTGCAGTGTCATATGGCCCAAGGGTACAGGCTACAGTTGAAGTCGGAAGTTTACACACACCTTAGCCAAATACATTTAAACTCAGTTTTTCACAATTCCTGACATTTAATCCAAGTAAAAATTCCCTGTCTTAGGTCAGTTAGGATCACCACTTTTTTTTAAGAATGTGAAATGTCAGAATAATAGTTGAGAGAATGATTTATTTAAGCTTTTATTTCTTTCATCACATTCCCAGTGGGTCAGAAGTTTACATACACTCAATTAGTATTTGGTAGCATTGCCTTTAAATTGTTTAATTTGGGTCAAACATTTTGGGTAGCCTTCCACAAGCTTCCCACAATAAGTTGGGTGAATTTTGGCCCATTCCTCCTGACAGAGCTGGTGTAACTGAGTCAGGTTTGTAGGCCTCCTTGCTCGCACATGCTTTTTCAGTTCTGCCCACAAATTTTCTATGGGATTGAGGTCAGGGCTTTGTGATGGCCACTCTAATATCTTGACTTTGTTGTCCTTAAGCCATTTTGCCACAACTTTGTAAGTATGCTTGGGGTCATTGTCCATTTGGAAGACCCATTTGCGACCAAGCTTTAACTTCCTGACTGATGTCTTGAGATGTTGCTTCAATATATCTACATAATTTTCCTGCCTCATGATGCCATCTATTTTGTGAAGTGCACCAGTCCCTCCTGCAGCAAAGCAGCCACACAACATGATGATGCCACCCCCGTGCTTCACGGTTGGGATGGTGTTCTTCGGCTTGCAAGCCTCCCCCTTTTTCCTCCAAACATAACGATGGTCATTATGGCCAAACAGTTCGATTTTGGTTTCCTCAGACCAGAGGAAATTTCTCCAAAAAGTACGTGTTTGTCCACATGTGCAGTTGCAAACCGTAGTCTGGCTTTCTTATGGCGGTTTTGGCGCAGTGGCTTGCGGCCTTTCAGGTTATGTCGATATAGGACTCGTTTTACTATGGATATAGATCATTTTGTACCTGTTTCCTCCAGCATCTTCACAAGGTCCTTTGCTGTTCTGGGATTAATTTGCACTTTTCGGCACCAAAGTACGTTCATCTCTAGGAGACAGAACGCGTCTCCTTCCTGAGCGGTATGACGTCTGCGTGGTCCCATGGTGTTTATACTTGCGTACTATTGTTTGTACAGATGAACGTGGTAACTTCAGGCGTTTGGAAATTGCTCCCAAGGATGAACCAGACTTGTGGAGGTCTAAACATTTTTTTTCTGAGGTCTTGGCTGATTTCTTTTCATTTTCCCATGATGTCAAACAAAGAGTTTGAAGGTAGGCCTTGAAATACATCCACAGGTACACCTCCAATTGACTCAAATTATGTCAATTAGCTTATCAGAAGCTTCTAAAGCATTGCCATCATTTTCTGGAATTTTCCAAGCTGTTTAAAGGCACAGTCAACTTAGTGTATGTAAACGTCTGACCCACTGGAATTGTGATACAGTGAATTATAAGTGAAATAATCTGTCTGTAAACAATTGTTGGAAAAATTACATGTGTCATGCACGAAGTAGATGTCCTAACCGACTTTCTGACTTTCGAGTTTGTTAACAAGAAATTTGTGGAGTGGTTGAAAAACGAGTTTTAATGACTCCAACCTAAGTCTATGTAAACTTCCAATTTCAACTGTATGTATCAGTTCGGGGGTCAACTTAAGTCAACTCAGGAATGGACTGGATATGGTATTCGACCTGACAAAATGACAAAATGCCCCACTTACACTAGAGATTTTCTAATTTAACTGCATGCCCGAATTGACCGGATTTTATGCAATTCTTTGACCCCTGCCTTTCAAATTTGCTTGATGCAGGGGCGTCTGTCGGAATGAGTTTTCTGATACTGAGACAGAGACAGAGAAAAGAAGAGAGAGAGAGGCCGAGAGACCGTTGGAGACAGGCGCATAAAGAGAAAGGGGAGAGAGGAAAAGATGGGAGGCATTGGGTCCATAGGGAATGAAAGAGAAAGGAACAGACCTTGGATGAAAGGTGGAAGCAGCATGGCAGATTTCTCTCTTAGTCGCAAGGCCTTTTTTCTCTTCCTCCCAGGGTCATAACACAGTGACAGGTCTCTTTTGTGTTCCTCTGAGTCCTTGTCTGTGGTAATGACGTGTGGCACTTCCGCTGGCCCTGTGAACAGAGACAGAGAGAGAGTGTGTGCGTGTGTCTGACAGAGGTGGGGAGTGGAAACGGGAGGGAAAGACACTACACTGTGCTATGGAAAATAAACACCTTATTACTTCTCAGTGCAGGGACTGGGACATGACAACTTGAACAGACACATTTTTGGTTAAAGGTCTTTTCATATCTCCTCTCTCCTCCCTCTATCACCCCCCACCCACCTCTCCGTTTGTACTCCCCCTCCTCTCTCTCCCTTTCGCTCTCTCAGCTCCTCGGGGTCTGGTGGCGTAGGGGACCGGGTCCTGGCCCAGCTCCTGACAGAGATGGACGGCATCGAGCAACTCAGGGACGTCACCGTGCTGGCCGCCACCAACCGGCCCGACATGATAGATAAGGTAGATCCAGCAGAGTTCCTGCTCCCTCTCCCTCCCTCTCTTTCTTTCTGCTTCCCATCCTCTTTATCCTCCATCTATCTCTTAATGAAACTTCATGAGTGCTGATCAAAGACAGAGCCTGGGCCCTGTCAAAACACACCCAGGAAAAAATGGCCTGGCGCTACACAGGCACTATGGGCTTTTACAGCTCGCTCTTCCTCATTCTTGCTCTCTGTAGCCTTCCCTCATCTCCCTCTTTTCCGTCTTCCTCTCTCCTCCATTTATGTATGCACTTGCTCTTTATGAACATACTCTGCTTTCTGAAATGTAATCGTCTCTGCTCTTATCAGAAAGTAGAGTGATTAGGAGGGGAAAAACTTAAAACTGAAGATATCCTTTAGTCCAGTGCCTAGGGGGAACTTCCTCCTGCTCCCACTTTGCCAGGTGTCTGTTGAGGCCCCATGGTGGGATAAACCCTCACAGTGCTTCCTTATGGACAGCTGAACAGCTGGAAGTCTCCTCCAGGGCCACTGGTGGAGAATTGACACATCCCTGGCCTGCCTAGCAACTGAAGACCATTTCCTTCCTTCCTCCTCCCCTGCTACTGCCTGGCCTGCCACTCCAAGCTCTGTTAGCAGTTGGGGTTCGAGCCCCTGGGAGAGGTGCATGAGAAACCCCAGGCATCCTCAGCAGCCCCATCAAGCCAACCATGCTGCTGCTGTCAGGAAGCAGGGGTCCCAGACAGCTGAGAAATCAGATTAGCCTGCCCCCCTACCAAGGGGGTAGTAGGGGGTGCTATTTGAATGCGAAACACATTAGGCGTGATGGGAAACGCAAGCCGCCAAATGGAGTGGCACTTTCTATGGTCCCCCTTCCCTTGGTCTGGCACCCTACTTACACACCACCACCCCCAAACTGTCAACACACAGGAGTAGGCGGCCATTTCCATGAGAATGGCAGGATATGATGAGACAAATGAAGATTAATGGGATGTTTGGGTGTCAATGAGGCACATTGTCGGCAGATTGATGGAGCACAGGGACTTCTTAGTTTGATGGACCGAGTGGGGGGAGAGAGAAGGACATGGAAAGACAGGGAGTATGCATGTACTTATGGGGCATAATGTAGTTTGGGTGGGTCTGCTTTTGTCTCTCAGCCACTAACAGAGTCAAGTGTCTACTTCCTACTTATCTACCTCCTTAAGCCAGCTTTTAGAACTGGCTCCACCGTGGACAGGGAGCAAAACATTTGACCTATAAAATGCATGTTGTCTTTCTCTCACAAATAATTCCAACAAATACAGCTTAGACTGTTTACACAACCTGTTTGTGTTAAATAACTATGACTTTCATACCGAAAATAATCATACAAAATTCCCACAGTTCAACAGGCCTTTGTATTGCACAATTCGCCCCATCCCGCCTTTTGACCCATTTTGAGTCTCCTGTGACGATTGATGAGTGGCACTATTCTATTTACCCAGCCTGCTTTGGAGGAGAGCCCCCTAGCCTTGTGTCAGTCTGTTTTTGTAGCAGCTGTCCATCTAAAACAGCCCCCCCCCCCGACCCACCCCTTCACACACACGTGCACACTTTTTCCTCGAGGAAGGATAATGTTGGTTTGTTGTTCCACTGAATAGCCTATTTATTGAACACAATATGTGTCGAGCTCCCACCCTTCTATCAGGAGGTGGGAATGCTACAGTATATGTGATTACTGCCAGATGGAGTTTGTTTTTAACCAGACGTTACCAACTGGGCTCTTATCAGGTCTGTGGATAACAGATGTGTGGTGTTTCATGCTTCTTTTAATAATCCCCTCCCTCCACTCAACACAGGGCTTGTGTAGTTTATTTTGTGAACAGGAGATGGCGCCACATCAGGTGCTGTTCCGCCATAAACAAGTATGTCGAGGTAGTCCTGTGGACTTTTGTTTTACATATTTTATTCTAAACGTGTTAGTGTTTTGCTGGTTCCATTGGCTATTAGGTTGTTCTACACAATGCCATTTAGCATTCTACGATGGCAAGAGTGAAGGCTAAGGCCTATGAGTGCAAAAATAAAGGCACACATGCAGGAGATTGCAACGTTATTCTGGAGGTTGGAACCCCAACACATACTGCCCTCAGACGCATTTAGTTCTCTCTGAACACTGTACTTTTACACAGTCTACATGTCACCATTGGTAATTGGTATGCCTCCCTTGTGTATCTTGAAAGAGTCCTTATCAGCGTTTTAATCTGTGGCCTAATACTTGCAGCTTCCCAAAGAGCAGTGTTTAAACCTCCTAAATGGACCAAACTACCTCCCCCCAGTAATTTAAAATTTGCCACACAAGATTGCAAAATTACGGAATCTGACCCCCCTCACCTTTTCTTCTCAGAATTTTGTTAATAACCGTAGGGTGGAAAAAAGGTTTATATCTAATATAAGGTTTATATCTACCTCCTAGTGTCTTTAAGGGGGAACAAAAAAACAGAAATAAAAGCAAAGGTTTTTAATTTGAAAACTCCACCACCACATCTCAACATTAGTCATGCCTTGTGTTTGTTAATGTTTTAGAGGAGCTGGACTTGGGCTGTTGATTTATATGCAAACAGACACACGACAGCAGAATATGAGCTCACTGAACATCTGTCAGTATTTTTCAAGCCAATGGTCAACGTTGGACATTTCTAATCGTAATCAGAGTCTAATTGCCCTAGTCTGTAATTTGTGGGCCAGTTTGTAAATATCTGAATACTAGCCTTTATTTATAGCTTCAGATTCCCAAGCCTATAAAAAGCCCTTAGCCATAAATGTGCCTTGACGTTTTTTATAAATTTTCTTGTAGTCTTTGGTGTATCTGTGAAAAGGATTGTATCACAGAGTTGCCTGCTGACGTCAATTTTGTTTTGCCTTGGAAACCTACCACATCGCCAATCACCATTCAACCAGATGGCATTCCCAGACATCCCATCATAGACTTTGCTTTTAAGTGCCATTGTTTTGGGCGACAGCAGTGCATTTAGTCTTTGAAACAAGAACAGTCTGTTGTGAAAATGTGTCTTCAACTCTTCATTGACCTTTGACCAGACGTAAACATTCTCACGTTTTATAAATGTGTCTCCTTTGGCTCTTCACCCCAACATGGGGAACTATCAACTATATCCACCTAGCAGACACTGGTCATGGGCGACTCTCACAGTTTGAATGATGCACTCCCGTGTTGCCACTCATCCAACAGAAGCCTACCTGGGCCCAACCTTGACCTGGCAAGAAATGTAATATTAGCCAAAAGAGCGCGGTAATAAGCCCTTCAGTCAAAACAGGCCATATTTTATTGTGTTTTGGTTATCTTCTCCGAGCTTTACCTATTTTCTATCCATTTCTCTTTCTTGTTCTATCTCTGCCTCACTGCCTCTCTCTCACTCTCTCTCTGTCTCTCACTCAAGGTGAGCCAACCATGATGGAATTTCTATTTGTGCTGTCTTAAAGGATTAGAGTTCATTCACTGTTTTCCTGACTGTACACTTCTCAATAGGGTGGTGCTGCACAGCACAGGATGTCTCTCTGAAAGCTTGGCTGTCAATGTTATTTCAAAGTATTAGTATCTCTGTTTACTGGTAAATGATACAGCATTTTACCCCAGTTCTCACTCTTTCGCCCGTCGAAATCAGTTACGTGAAAAGACACCAGCTACAGATGTAGCTCAGTGGCAAACGAAAACAAATGGGAGATTTTGTGTGTGTCTGTGTGTGTGTGTGTGTACACCCAGGCAATGGGATACCAGCAGGGGAGGGATGAGCTCTAGGAGGAGATGGGGGGGGGGGGGGGGGGGGGTTATGATCCCCAGGCAAGTATCAAACTTCAAGGGCTGTATTAGTGTCAGATTACACAGTGTACGTCTTAGAATACCATCAAGCAAATCAACAGAACCCGAGCAAATCAGTATTTCCACTGTAATAGAACTGACAACATCAGTCAAGCCCCCCCCCCCCCCCAGGATACCAAAAACTGATCACGCATGCACCAGATTACGCTGATTTAAATTTATAATTATGAGGACAGTTTAATGTGATTCATCACATTTTTGCTCCTTTTCATGCGGTGGCAGTGTATTAAACATAGTCCTGGTCGTTGCATGCTTCTTTTCAACTTGAAAGGCGGTTGATAATGTGCTCTCCACATTGGGAGTAGCAGAGCATGCATAGATAATACAAAATAATAAATGACAATGAACTAATGCGCACATTCCACTTTCACCGGCTGCTCCTCTGTTTTTGTGAGCGAGCGAGAGAGGGAGGGTGAGGGAGACATCTCCAGCGTGTGTCGTCTTGCCTCTTGGCGAGCAGAGACCACCAGGGCCTTGGAATGCTTTCAGTTCAGGAAATCTCGTTTATTCTCATAAATGCTGTGCCTAAACCCCTCCACAATCCCACTGGAGAGCTTCTCTTCCCCGCTCTCTCATTGGAGCTTTGTCGAGTCTAACGGGAAATGTGTAAATCAATGTACTCATTGAGGTGTAGGTTTTTAGGTTTAAAGTACATATACCACGGTACATGTTGAGGTGAAGGTCTACTTCTTTTGGTGTGAAGTCTTGAGGTGACGAGTGGAGAGCACGGTAGGTTGGTGTAGCATTTAGTGCTAAGACTGTGGTAACATTGAGCGAACCTTTCCTCCTCTTGCATTTGGTGTATTTGTGCATAGAAGAGAAAGCGTTTTGTTGTCACATTTAATTCACTTCACTTTAAGCCTCAGTAGTGCAGTGGAAGTTTGGGCTTGATATTTTCAAGAGGGCAGGGACCTTATTTGACATGTGCAAAGACAAAAACACCTAAACGACCCCACTCTTCTCTACTTCCCAGTGCTCCCCACACTAACAGCCAGGGAGCTGGGAGCTGCATGAATCATCAGTGCTCACCTCCATCATACAGCCATACATCCAGGTCCACAGCAGCCCAACAGGGGACCTGGGAGGGGCTACCTCCTAATAATACCCACTTTGTGTTTCTCCAAAAAAAAAAAAGAATAGATCACCCTGGCCGGGGGATCCCGACACCACATTAAGAGTCGCTTACAGGTGGATTAGGTGTAAGTTTAGGGGATTTAAATGGGAGCGGAGTATAGTAACATGCTACTGAGGGTATTGCTGTCCATTCATAAACGGGACAGGTTTTTTTTTATTCAACAAGGGCTAGTGCTGTTTGGGCAGCTAACAAATGAGCTATTATCTGAGCGACGATTTGGAGGCGCTGCCGGAGAGATGGTAACGGTATCCCAAAGTATATCCTCAATCAGCCCAGTCATCTTCGTCAAGTTTTAAGTTACCCATTGTAAGTGAAATGAAATCAAACCAAGCCTCTTCTGCTAGGCCCATTTGGCTGTCAGAGCGGGAGTAATGTTTCCATGTTCTGGAGCTGTATATATCTTAACTACACTCTCCTTCATATGTATTTGGACAGTCACCTTTTATTTGAGGTTATTTTAATCTGTTTTACCATTTAGAAATGAAAACACTTTATGTATCTAGTCCCCCCATTTGAAGAAGTCCTAAGTATTTGGACAAATTCACTTAGTGTATTAAAGTAGTCAAACGTTTTGTATTTGGTCCCATATCCCTAAATCAAGCGTGTAACTCTACAAACTTGTTGGATGCGTTTGCGGTTTGTTTTGGTTGTGTTAGGGATTATGTTTTGCCCAAAAGGAACCGAATAGGGAATAGTGTGTTTTTATTGTAAGTAGAAGATGTTTCTGAACACTTTTATATTCATGTGGATGCTACCATGATTATGGATAAGCATACAGAGGCACAAAGATACTCCTCAAAAAATGCTAACCTGCCCTGTTATTGGTAATGGTGAGTGGTTAACATGTTTTGTTGTAGCCTCTGAATGGTATCTCACTCATCATCATTCATGATTAATTCATGATTTTTCTTAGTCATGGTATTATCAAGATTAATTTAGAAGTGTTTAGAAACATCTTATCTACTCACTTAGAAAGAAAATTACTTCATTCACCATTCAGTTAATATTGGGCAAAACATAACACAAGCAAAAATCTAGCCTTTTGGGGTCCTAAGTGAGATTTGGTTGGGGGGAGGGTGGTTAGTTGTCCCCCTCTTGACAGTGGAGAAAAATTAAAGGTTTAAAGTTATTTTCATGCAATTCTACACATTTTGCCATGGGCTGTAGAGAAAATGGAGCCATTTTAAAGCAAGTTTGCTGCAATTCTACAAATTTTCCCATGGGGAGGAGAGAAGAAATGTTCAGTTTTACAGCTTGATGTAGTCATTGCGTGCTAGGAATATGGGACCAAATACAAAACCTTTCGCTACTTTGATACACTATAAGTGCATTTGTCCAAATACTTATGACTTCTTCACATGGGGGGGACCAGATACATAAAGTACTTTCATTTCTAAATAATAAAACGAATATGTATGTAGATACCCTCAAATAAAAGGTGACATTCTGTACTATCACCTCGTATGAAACATTAGATCTCAAATCCATAATGCTGGAATATAAAGCCACATTTTTATGTTAGTTTCACTGTGCAAATACATAAAAAAAACATATATTGGGGTTCTATGTGTTTTAACATGTTTGCAGAGGAAATGGGGACAGTTGTGTTGCTTTTCTGAAGTGAGGTTAAATCCATGTTCTGACATGGGTTGTTCTTGTAGTGCAATTATTGCACAAACTGCTTAGTGACTTTTTCAAGTGGGGATTTTCCTGAACGTTTCGTATGAGGCAATTTGACATCAATTTGAGATTGGATCCTGTGGTCATAGATTGCTTAAGGGTAGTTTTCATTATCCTAGGTTTCAAGAAAGAAACCCATTCCTTTAAAGGCTTTCTAACAAATGAAATGCAATGTGCTTACGTAGCTTAGCATTGTAATTCATTATTTCCTTGAGTCTTAAAACAACAGACTAGTTGTATCCACTTTTTCTTTTTTTAAAGGAACATTTCTTTCCATGAAATTCCTCAATTCGGTGCTAGTGTCCACTGGCAGTGGCTTGTGAAAGTGGAATCATCATTAAATCACCTTCAAAGTAGGGGAACCCTGGGGTCAGGCGTGGCAAGGGCCGGTAATAAACCACGGAACAAATATGTTGGAGGTCTGTTGCTGGGACTTTGCAGCCACACTGGAAAGAGGACATGCCAACACATTTACTCTCTTAAAGGGAGTGTAGCACTTATTTCTTAATGCCAGAACCACATATAATAGGAACTTAGAGCACCCCAAGAAAAAGTTCCCAAATTATAAACTCTTAAATCAATTGTTATATTATAATGTTGTTCTAAAAGTTGGGTCTGAGGTTTTCTCCAAATCAACTCTAATTTCGGAAAAAGTAATACCACAATGCCCCTCGGTCAGCATCACATTGTGAATTAAAAACGTTAAAGAAATACATTTGTGAGAATGAGGTGGTCAAATTGGTCCCTTTAACCACACTGCTAACATTATGCCTAACCCTAACCTTAAATGTGGCTGTGGTAACTAGTGGAAACCGGATGAATTGGGTATCTACTCAGCAATCTGCAGGGCACATTTCATCCCTGAGAACTTCCATGGCTATCAACAATGGAAGGAGTGCTTCAACACGAAGTTGCTTCTCAAAGAGGATTCTGTCCCTACCATCAATGTGGCTTCTAAAGCATCTCAAACAGCCAGCAGCACCAGCAAAGACAGAGCATTATCATGGGTTTCAGTGATCATGGAGGTCAACTGGGTAAGTGAAAGAGCTAGCTTGCTACCTCTATGCTAGCTATTGCACATTTAGCTCCATCTAAATAACACTGATACAACTAACCAAATGTAAAAATGTCTGCCAGCTAACTGCTGATTCTGTCATACTATAGACAGTACAAGCCTACAGGAAAGAGTAGTTTTGGCTGCGACGAAGGTCACTTACTGTACAGAGCAAGTTTTCAAGGTGTTTGTGGGGGCTGCGCATTGCCCTAATTCGGCCATTTTGTGGCTCCAGGGGAGTTTTCTTTACAACCTGTGAAGTTCCACTTACAGTTTACCATGTACAGTTCAGTAGGCGACAGACAATAATTTGTGGAATTTCTTTCCTAATGCGTTTGAGCCAATCAGTTGTGTAATGAAAATCTATTTATTTTATCTTTATTTAACTAGGCAAGTCAGTTAAGAACAAATTCTTATTTTCAATGACGGCCTAGGAACAGTGGGTTAACTGCCTTGTTCAGGGGCAGAACGACAGATTTTTACCTTGTCAGCTCGGGGATTTGATCTTGCAACCTTTCGGTTACTAGTCCAACGCTCTAACCATTAGGTTACCTGCCGCCCCTATAGGGGTGGTATACAGAAGATAGCCCTATTTGGTAAAAGACCAAGTCCATATTATGGCTGGTCAGTCAATCAGAAAAATGACAAGAACTTTGAAAGTTTCTTCAAGTGCAGTCGCAAAAACCATCAAGCGCTATGATGTAACTTGCTCTCCTGAGGACCGCCACAGCAAAGGAAGACCCACATTTACCTCTTCTGCAGAGGATAAGTTCATTAGAGTTACCAGCCTCAGAAATTGCAGCCCAAATAAATGCTTCGCAGAGTTCAAGTAACAGACACATCTCAACATCAAATGTTCAGAGGAGACTGTGAATCGGGCCTTCCATGGTCAAATTGCTGCAAAGAAACCACTACTAAAGGACACCAATAATAAGAAGAGACTTGCTTGGGCCAAGAAACACGAGCAATGGACAATAGACAGGTGGAAATCTGTCCTTTGGTCTGATGAGTCCAAATTGGAGATTTTTGGTTTCAACCTCCGTGTCCTTGTGAGACGCAGAGTAGGTGAACGGATGATCTCCGCATGTGTGGTTCCCATTGTGAAGCATGGAGGTGGAGGTGTGTTGGTGTGCTTTGCTGGTGACACTGTGTGATTTATTTAGAATTCAAGGCACACTTAACCAGCATGGCTACCACAGCATTCTGCAGCGCTACGCCATCCCATCTGGTTTGTGCTTAGTGGGACTATAATTTGTTTTTCAACAGGACAATGATCCAACACACCTCCAGGCTGTGTAAGGGCTATTTGACCAAGGAGAGTGATGGAGTGCTGCATCAGATGACCTGGCCTCCACAATCACACAACCTCAACCCAATTGAGATGGTTTGAGATGAGTTGGACCGCAGAGTGAAGGAAAAGCAGCCAACAAGTGCTCAGCATATGTGGGAACTCCTTCAAGACTGTTGGAAAAGCGTTCCAGATTAAGCTGGTTGAGATAATGCCAAGATGGTGCAAAGCTGTCATCAATGCATAGGGTGGCTACTTTGAAGAATCTAACATATAAAATGTAGTTAACAAAAAGTATTTTTTGGTTACTACATGATTCCATATGTGTTATTTCATAGTTTTGATGTCTTCACTATTATTCTACAATGTAGAAAATAGTAAACATCAAGCAAAGCCCTTGAATGAGTAGGTGTGTTCAAACTTTTGACAGGTACTGTACATTAGGGCTGACCCCATTTAGTCAACTGGTCAATTGTTTGGTCAATAGGCTGTTGATCAACCAAGATTTTTTGTTGTTGAGCAGTGGCAAATATATTAAAAATAAATGTATAGCACACGAGACACCTGTCTGATTCATGCCTGTCTGAGTGGACTTATCCATTGTGCAGGCCACAGAGATGGCTCAACAGAAGTACATTTAGCCTTTATCTGATTGTCTTAACCCGCTGTCACTGTAAAGTAATTTAAAGTAATTTGTTCTTCGTCTCAAACAGCAAGGTAACAAAGTCTGTTTTTACCTATTTGAAAAATCTTTCCAGCTCTCTCCCTTTCGATAAAAAAATGTCATGCTCTGATCCGGTGGAAACGTAATAAAATAGGGCTACCTGATTACTTCTTATCCCTTGTGCAAATAGCCTACAGCTGTTTCTGTCTGTCTGGAACTCGCTGGTGTGAAACTCTTGAGGGCCCAGAATATTTTATACAATGTTGCAAGTTTGCTAACACTAGCTTTGGGCCAGACCAAATTAATAGTTGATACAATGTGTCAAGTTCCTTGCAGACAGGCAATGCGTAGCCAATGTGATTTATAGGATATTTATTTTCATCACAATATTTTCTAACTTCGGACTGCAATGTTTTTCTTTGTTGGATTTATGTAGGCTATTTTTACATATTGGCAATGGCAATATAAGTTACTTTTAAATGTGTATCATGTTCATTTGATACAATTTTGATTAACCACATGACATTGATTTTGAGATGTTATGATTTTATTATGAATGAAATTAAACTGTTCCATGAAAATATGAAAGTCATAACTGCCACGCAGAACGGTAGAAATGGTACGATAACTTGTCACTTAAAATGGAAAAGGTTGTCAACCGCTGGTGTAGCCTATTACCGGCAACTTCAGGAGCATAATGGCAGAATCTGCGAAGGCCAGCAGCAGCGGGCAGTGGGAGGAGTTTTTTTTCTTCTGGTTTGGCTATATTGATCTTTTGCTCCCTCTTTAGTAATTTGTGTGTCTTAATTTTTAATTGCAGTGCTTAAAGCATCAGACAAGCTTAGTAGCCTACATATAGTTGATTTTATTCAAACATAGTGTGTTTCTATATATGGAAAAATACCTGTTTTAATATTCCGACCAATCAATTGGTCGAAAGAACAGACTCTCAGTCTGTTCTTTTTTACATTGCGGACAGACACTACATAAATATCTGTTGTGGGGTACATTAGCTGCTACCTGGACTTTAACTTGATAAATGGTCCTGTGAAATGTGCCTGGGTCATAAGTATAAGACTGTGTGTGTTCACTCTCATATGTGTACAGTATGTGTGTTCTTTTCTCAACGCTATTTCACTGTTTCATGTCTCTGTGTAAGCATTGGTTTGTCACTTTTCTCACTAGTTGCATGAGCACCAATTGGTATAGTTTGGCCCCAACTTCTTATTTGTCAAAGAGTTTTCATCTAATCTGTTAAAGTTTTACCTAGCTGTCACAAACAGTCCGTGTCAGACTTCAGGTTGAGATGGCTTATAGTTTGAGAAGCTCCTTGGAGTCGGTACTGAAATCTGAATATGTTTTTTCACACATCTTCATACAAATTGTGTATGCGCGTGTGCATCCTGCCAACCGTAATTTACGGTTGGCAGGAAACACCAGAAGTTGTCTCATGCACCAAACCCCCGACTTGGACAGTGCCCCGCAAAATATTTTCATGTATTTACCACCTCTAAAGGACATAGGGTCCCATCCTAAATCCTGTTGCCTGAGAAATGAAGCATTTCAGATGTTCACCAGTCCACTGTCCTCCGGGCCAGACCCAGAACTAATCTCTTTCATCTCTGGTTGCTGGGGGGGAGAAAGTGGAGAGCGCACTTCCCTCCTCCAGGATCTCTTCTGTTAAAGACATCACCTCGGGGGGATGCAGCTGAGCCCTCCTCCCTCCCTCCCTCCCTGGGCCTCTGAGCTGGCCTGCCTTCCCTTTGGCTTTCCCCTTTTCCTTCCTTCCTCAATTCCTCCACTAATAGCTCCCTTGTTCCTGAGGAGTCAGTGCTGCCAGTTAAGCAGTCATTCGTGGAAGATTCATTAGTGGCTGGGTAATTGTGAACAGACCGAGAAGAGAGGCGGGCTCACATTCGCGTTCATGCTCCAGGGCAAAGTGGTCGCAGACAGCAGGCACAAGAGGAACACAGAAAGCCTCTATCTTTCCTCCCTCTCTCTTTCTGTCTTTCTCTTTTTTCTGTCTCCCTCCTCTCTTCCCTCATTTTCTTTTACATCCCTCTTCCCGCTTCTTAATAATTCAGCCCTCTCTTTTCAATGGGTTTTGGTGTCATGTTTCATTGATAAATGTTGCATGGAATTGGCCTACCTTCAAACTCAGTGCCTCTTTGCTTGACATCATAGGAAAATCAAAAGAAATCAGCCAAGACCTCAGAAAAAAGTTGTAGACCTCCACAAGTCTGCTTCATCCTTGGGAGCAATTTCCAAACGCCTGAAGGTACCACGTTCATCTGTACAAACAATAGTACGCAAGTATAAACACCATGGGACCACGCAGCCGTCATACCGCTCAGGAAGGAGAGATGAACGTACTTTGGTGCCGAAAAGTGCAAATCAATCCCAGAACAACAGCAAAGGACCCTGTGAAGATGCTGGAGGAAACAGGTACAAAAGTATCTATATCCACAGTAAAATTAGTCCTATATCGACATAACCTGAAAGGCCGCTCAGCAAGGAAGAAGCCACTGCTCCAAAACCACCATAAAAAAGCCAGACTACGATTTGCAACTGCACACGGGGACAAAGATCATACTTTTTGGAAAAATGTCCTCTCGTCGGATGAAACAAAAATAGAACAATTGGCCATAATGACCATCGCTATGTTTGGAGGAAAAAGGGGGAGGCTTGCGTACCAAAGAACACCATCCCTTCCGTGAAGCACGGGGGAGGTAGCATCATGTTGTGGGGGTGCTTTGCTGCAGGAGCGACTGGTGCACTTCACAAAATAGATGGCATCATGAGGAAGAACAATTATGTGGATATATTGAAGCAACATCTCAAGACATCAGTCAGGAAATTAAAGCTTGGTCGCAAATGGGTCTTCCAAATGTACAAGGACCCCAAGCAAATATCGTGTGCGAGCAAGGAGGCCTAAAATCCTGACTCAGTTACACCAGCTCTGTCAGGAGGAATGGGCCAAAATTCACCCAACTTATTGTGGGAAGCTTGTGGAAGGCTACCCAAAATGTTTGACCCAAGTTAAACAATTTAAAGGCAATGCTACCAAATACTAATTGAGTGTATGTACACTTCTGACCCACTGAGAATGTGATGAAATAATTAAAAGCTGAAATAAATAATTCTCTCTACTATTATTCTGCCATTTCACATTCATAAAATAAAGTGGTGATCCCAACTGACCTAAAACAGGGAATTTTTACTAGGATTAAATGTCAGGAATTGTGAAAACTGAGTTTAAATGTATTTGGCTAAGGTGTATGTAAACTTCCGACTTCAACTGTACATCCACAGGTACACCTCCAATTGACTCAAATTATGTCATTTAGCTTATCAGAAGCTTCTAAAGCAATGCCATCATTTTCATGGAATTTTCCAAACTGTTTAAAGGCACAGTGAACTTAGTGTATGTAAACTTCTGACCCACTGGAATTGTGATACAGTGAATTATAAGTGAAATAATCTGTCTGTAAATAATTGTTGGAAAAATGACTTGTGTCATGCACAAAGTAGATGTCCTTACCGACTTGCCAAAACTATAGTTTGTTAACAAGAAATTTGTGGAGTGGTTGAAAAACGAGTTTTATTGACTCCAACCTAAGTGTAAGTAAACATCCGACTTCAACTCTATATCATTATATGCATGCTAGTTGCGTCTGATTTCTGTTTGAAGCGTCCTCACAGTATTTCCTGTAGCTTTGCTTTGGTGCACACACTGTGTTTCCTCTAGGATTATTTTCTTATTAAAGGCCCTCTTCTTGGCCGCAGAGACTAAATTAATTTATCCTGTTGACTAGTCACTTTACACCTACCTACAGTACATTCGGAAAGTTTTCCGACCTCTTGACCTTTTCCACATTTTGTTATGTTACAGCCTTATTCTAAAATTGATTAAATAAATTGTTTTCCTCATCAATCTACACACAATACCCCATGATGATGGCGAAAACAGGTTTTTAGAATTTTTTACAAATGTATAAAATAAATACATTTTTTACGTAAGTATTCAGTCCCTTTGCTATGAGACTAGAAATTGAGCTCAGGTGCATCCGGTTTCCTTTGATCATCCTTGAGATCTTTCTACAACTTGATTGGACATGGATTTGGAAAGGCACTCACCTGTCTGTATGGTCCCACAGTTGACAGTGCATGTCAGAGCAAAAACCAAGCCATGAGGTTGAAGGAGTTGTCCGTAGAGCCCCAAGACAAGATTGTGTCGAGGCACAGATCTGGAGAAGGGTACCAGAAAATGTCTGCTGCATTGAAGGTCCCCAAGAACACAGTGCCCTCCATCATTCTTAAATGAAAGAAGTTTGGAACCACAAATACTCTTCCTGGAGCTGGCAACCTGGCCAAATTGAGCAATCGGGGGAGAAGGGCCTTGGTCAGGGAGGTGACCAAGAACCCGATGGTCACTTTGGCAGAGCTCCAGAGTTCCTCTGTGGAGATGGGAGAACCTTCCAGAAGGACAACCATCTCTGCAGCACTCCACCAATCAGGCCTTTATGGTAAAGTGGCCAGATGGAAGCCAATTCTCACTAAAAGGTACATGAGTGTTTGCCAAAGGGGTCCTAAAGGATTCTCAGACCATGAGGAACAAGATTCTCTGGTCTGATGAAACCAAGAATGAACTCTTTGGCCTAAATGCCAAGCGTCACGTCTGGAGGAAACCTGGCACCATCCCTACAGTGAAGCGTGGGGATGTTTTTCAGCGGCAGAGACTGGGGTCTAGTCAGGATTGAGGGAAAGATGAACAGAGCAAAGTACGGAAAGATCCTTAATGAATATCTGCTCCAGAGTGCTCAGGTCCTCAGACTGGGGGGAAGGTTCACCTTCCAACAGGACAACAATCCTAAGCACACAGCCTAGACAATGCAGGAGTGGCTTCGGGACAAGTCTCTGAATGTCCTTGAGTGGCTCAGCTAGATCCCAGACTTGAACCTGATCCAACATCTCTGGAGAGACCTGAAAATTGCTGTGCAGCGACGCTCCCCATCCAACCTGACAGAGCTTGAGAGGATATGCAGAGTAGAATGGGAGAAACTCCCCAAATACAGGTGGGCCAAGCTTGTAGCATGATAGTCAATAAGACGTGAGACTGTAATCTCTGCCAATGGTGCTTCAATACATTTTCAAAATGTTGCTCCGTCATTATGGGGTATTTTGTGTAGATTGATGAAAAACAGCAACAATTTAATCGATTTTAGAATAAGGCTGTAACGTAACAAATTGTGAAAAAAATCAAGGGGTCGGAATACTTTCCGAATGCACTGTATATGTACATAGCTACCTCAATATATGCGTTATAAGTTCTTCTTATCTGAAATGGTACACTGTTAAGACATAATATAATATCACTTTGTTGAATTCATCTTCCAAATTAATTCAAATAACTTGTAAAATATGCTAACATTTTTTTATTTGAATAGTCATTGCTGTGTTTAATGTCAAGCAACAGATAGCACATGTAATGGTAGTTGAAGGTTTGTGAAGTCATCTGATATCTTGTTTCTGCACAAATTTCTTGAAAGTTGCCCTGGCAACTGGAAAACGTGGTGTTGATTAGGAGTTACAGTAAACAAGGTGGGCAGGGGGATATCCAGGGGAGACGCAGGGGGAGAAGGGATGGTCACGTTCCAGTGTTACCCAGCAGCACTGAGCAACCAGACCTGTCTCTGACCTCAAAGGGTTTGCCTTTTTATGATGGAGTCACAAGCCAGGCTGCAGTCACCACAAACCCTCACTACAAAGGCATGCTAACTCGCTTCCTTGTGCTGCCTCTCTGTTTCTTTTTCTCTCTCTGTTTCTCTCTCCAACTCTGTCTCTCTCTCTTTCTCTCGCCGTCTTTTCCTTTTTCCTCCTCTCCCTGTGACAGTTTGACAGCACCTTGTCAAAATACACACCATCTCTTCTAAGACTCAACGTGCCAAAATGGATTATTATTTAAAAAATTCAACACATCTACTAGCTTCACTTCCATCACTTCAACCCACAGAGATAGCTGCCACTTCGTTTATTTATTCAACCTTTTATGCTCAGTGACACTTTCTCATTATCTATCTTTATCTCCCTCTTCCTCCGTCTCTGCTTTCCTCCTCCGTCTCTGTTTCTGTCTCTCACTTTTGGTTTCCCACAAGTGGGAAACAGAGAGCCCGCGTTGTTTAGGAGCAAATTTGATTGGAGTTATCGACTGGCCATGTCCACAACCAATGGTTTATCTCCCCTTGTCAGCATCAATAAGACAGAGGGAGATGCGATCCAGGTCTGTTTTTATGTCTTCAGCGAGGGAACACACAACATTAGTGGGAAAGAGCCGGAGAAGTGTACCATTAGTTTGCTCACGTCCTGTGTCATGGAGAAACAACAGCGCCAACAGAACAGCAACATGGGAGTGTTTACTTGCAGAGTTTCTGACAACAACAAAAAACACGAGGTTATACACGCAGTTATAAGCATGCCATAGTAAACTTTAGCCTTGTGGCATTCTGTGTTTTTACTAGTTTGATACGGTTGTTGTATCCAAAGAACATGGCTCGGTTGTAAGGTGGACTGTAAACATTTGCATTTGAATAATATACTTTCCAGCAGCCATTTTGCATTGTGTTCCATACAGC
Organism: Salvelinus namaycush; assembly: GCF_016432855.1. NCBI lineage: Eukaryota > Metazoa > Chordata > Actinopteri > Salmoniformes > Salmonidae > Salvelinus > Salvelinus namaycush. Next base: position 9,089,507 of record NC_052323.1, read on the forward strand.
TGTTGTAGTTAGCTTTTACACAAATTAAGCTCTACTTGTTTTTTCCTTGCAGCAATAGTGTCCAGTATATGCACCCATCATCTATGAATTAAATGTTTTTTATCTGTTACAATTGCTACAGCAGAAAAGTGCATTTTAAATCTGAGGTGCTGCAGCAGAGCTGTTTTCCACCAGAGGACCTTGAGACTGCACAGTAAAATTAACTTTCACTGAGGTTGTGTTTGCTAACACAGATTGCTTGTGTTGCCCTTAAAACGTTCATTCCGGCCCTTGATTACGGTGTACGGTTTCTCCTAAGACCAACAAAGCCTACTAAATACAGCACAGCCAATTGGTCGGATCCTAAATTAGGGTGGGGGAAACTTAGAGAAACCAATTAGGAGGCGGAAGCCACTAATTAAAAGCTACATGGTCTACAGATTGCATCAATTAAATTTTCTTTAGCGATGGCGAGGGCCATAATTTCAGAGCTTGGTTTGTACACCAGTGCACATTCCAAGACTGCTGCTGCCTCTGTGTTTGGAAAGTCTCTAACAACATACCAGCACTACTATAAATGTCTCTTCTCGTACAGAATCGAGAATTTGACAAATCTCAGAGAATATGCAGCGTTTAGAATCGACAAGAAACCATTCACCCAAATTCCTCAGCAGAGGTTTGTTGTAGCATTTTCGTTCTCTGACTTGGATTTGTGTTGTGGACAGCTGCCAATACGTTGTGAGTGTTATGAATAGAAGATTGCATTATGCTCAAGTGGTTAGTTGGTTAACCAAAACGGTTGCTTCGGAGAACTCACAGGGAATACTGAGTACCTGAGGAAAACCACAGGTTGCCGGGCCGACTCGAGGATCAGGGCCTTTTTTATGATCCAATTTCCTGATTGAGCTTGTTGCTCTGTGTCTCGGTGGTTACCTAACCTCTTGGCAACAAACAAATAACCTTTTGCCTCAAGCAGTCATACAGTCAGACTTCCTCTCCCTTTTAAAGTGGCTCACCAGCCAAAACAGGTTAGTGCAAGATGAATGTGATCGTCCAACAGTGTGTGACTGACATTGGCAGTTTTTGTTTTGTCGTAATGCTAGTCGAAGCACCCCATGCAGATTCAAGAGGTCTGATTCCTGCAATCACTGAGAGGTTGTCTTTATGTTGTGGATTAGTATGTTTGAATGTGTTAACACACTTTCAATTAATGCGTAGAAGGTTCTGGTTGGTTTTTAGTGTTTATTTGATCGTCTTGTTTGCATTTTTTCCCTTAAGTCAACACTCAAGAAATGAAATCAAGTTTTTATCAAGAGTAGTTATGGGACACACAGACACACACACATGCGCGTGCACGCACACAAATGTTCACCTCCGCTCTCTGGCCTTGGAGCCAGATGCACATAGCCTTGGAGTATTGTATGGCACACCAGTGTGTCCTCAGCCCTTGTCATTGCTTCCTGTCCACGAATGGCAGTACCCACACTGCAAGGAGGAAAAATGTAGTTTTCCCCCTGCAAATTATGAAAAGAAAAAGAGAGGAAATAACTTAGACCTTGTAACTTCCCTCTCATTTCAACTAATGTTTTTTCCAGACTGGGAGAGCTGAAGGCCGTCCATCCCACTCCTGTTGGATTTTTCCTGTACCTTACACATTGCATTTCAGGAAATGTACAAAACAGGATAGCACAGCACAACATATATCAACATTTTTGAAGGACCTGGAAGGGACTAGGCCGCTCTGATAATCCAGTGAATTTGTCAGTTTATGGGAAAATGATATAAGAATGATATATTTTACGTATGACGGTATTCTGTATAAATGTCTGTGTGATCGCTTGTTGGGTTGTTTGTTGGTCTTTGTATGAGTCTGTGACTTAAATACAAGCAAATATACTAGGTAACTAACTAGTGAGATTGCTGTTCATTGACTACAGCTCAGCATTCAACACAATAGTCCCCTCCAAGCTCATCACCAAGCTTGGGACCCTCGTACTCAACACCTCCCTCTGTAACTGGATCCTTGACTTTCTGACGGGCCAACCTCAGTTGGTGAGGGTAGGCAACATTACCTCTGCCATGCTGACCCTCAACATGGGGGCCCCACAGGGGTGTGTGCTTAGTCCACTCTTGTACTTCCTGTGTGGCCACGCATGACATGATCACCGGTGAAGATGAGACAGCCTACAGGAAGGAGGTCAGTGACCTGGCAGTGTGGTTTCAGGACAACAACATCTCCCTCAATGTCAGTAAGACCAAGGAGCTTAAACGTGCACTACAGGAAATGCAGGAGTGAGCACGCCCCAATCTACATCGACGGGGCTGCATTGAAGAGGGTCAAGAGCTTCTAGTTCCTCGTGTCCAACTGACTAAGGACTTGCAATGGTCCACACACACACAAACAGTCGTGAAGAAGGCGCAACAGCACCTCTTCCACCTCAGGAGGTTGAAAAGATTTGGCATGAGCCCTCAAATTCTCAAAAAGTTCTACAGCTGCACCATTGAGAGCATCTTGACTGGCTGTATCAATGCTTGGTATGGCAATTGCACTACCCTCGATCACATGGCGCTACAGAGGGTGGTGCGGACAGCCCAGTAATTCACTGGGGTCGAGCTCCCTGCCATCCAGGACCTCCAAATCAGGCAGTGTGAAGGGAAGGGCCGGAAATGTTTTGACTCCAGCCACCCAAGCCATAGACTGTTCCCTCTGGTTCCGCACGGCAAGCAGTACCTGAGCATCAAGTCTGACACCAACAGGCTCCTGAACAGCTTCTATCCCCAAGCCATAAGACTGCTAAATAGCTAACAAAATGGCTACACATCTGTTTTGACCTTTTCTATTTTATTTTTATTTTTGCACTCTCTCTATGCACACTCACTCACACTTAATTTTCTCTCACACAAAAGGATGGGCAAAAATTACAAAATCCAATTACAAAATACCATAAAGATCAATGTATCAAAAATAATCTACAAAATACTTTTTTGAACTGTATTTAATTAAAATAAATGTATTTTGAATTTTAAAATACAGAAATACATTTGCAAGTAGCCGGCCCAAACAGCAACCACATTCTCAGTAATGCTTACAGAAACGTTTTACTTGCTATAACCAGGTTTAAATCCAACCATTTAATGCGGATGAATGAACTGACGATTGAAAAAATATCACGACCGTCTGATTGGAACAGGATATGCCGTTACAATTTTATAAATGCCGACAGACAATTTCGTTGTTCGACATGGTGGGATCATGGTCTCTGTAAAATGTATGCGAGAAATGACGGTGGAAATGCCTTTATGCGCAAATATTGATATAATAACCATCATATTGAAGTAAACTTGGAGTCACACGATGGTACGTTCTGTGGTCCTTCCATTACCATGCAATTTATTAGACTACAAATAGAATAAATTATGATGAACTTCACAGGGTGGTGAAAGTGCACATGATGAGCTTGAGGCTCCTTTCCAATAAATATCTTATTGGACATGATGATTGACGCTTGGCTGCCGTTTAACCCTCCCTAAAAATGTAACGCTCTTATCCATAATAATCTAATAATGCAGGTAGCTTAACCGCACTTTGTCTGCGAGCTGACGGCTAGAGCGCACGTACCAAAACCAGAGTGGGCACAGATCGCTATATAACACAACAGTGTTTGTGACAAAAACCATCAGTAGAGTTGAAAATGCGATGGAAACTCTTAACTTGTATTTTTTTATTTGGTACATAGAAATTTTACCACAAAAGTAATTGTTATGTGCATAACGTCATCACACACAGTATTTTATCCACAATAAGTCAATTTGATTGGAACATATCTCTGATGGGAAAATGCGCATATTGTTTTATGCAGATTTTAGAATATTTGCATGAAAATCTGTCACAAATTGGATGGAAATTTAGTTTATGACTGTATTCTGTGTTGTTTATCTACCTAAATTGTTGGCACTGAGTGTAAGTCACTCTGGATAAGAGAGTCTGTTAAATGACCAAAATGTGAATGTTTATGTGAAAATGAACATACCAAAATGTACTGCAAAGCACACTGGGTATTATTATTGGCCTTGTTTTGGGGTCATGTCTAGATTGGATACAGTTTCTCCTAATTCTTCTAACCTGCTATGTTAATTATCCTATCCTGCTGCGTAAATTCTCCTGAACCTGCTACGACAAGTACATTTTGATCAAATCTGTAACTCTTCTACACAAAACCTTGTTTTGGGGCGGAGCTCATTAGACTAATGCTCAGCATACTTTGCAATTGTCCATTTTTACATTATAGTAGCGCCGAGCGGTAGGGGTTGATTTGAAGCTCAATGTTAATTTCCAATCTAAGCCAATATAACACCAATGTCGATGAAAATTCGCAAATCAACTTCATTGGAGGTACACAACACACTCCCCGCCTCACGTCATGATCCATCCAGCGTTTACCAAGAACCACTATGCCAGATTTTTGACACGGTTATTAGCATTAGGGTTGTCAAGAGTTTTCTTTACCCAAATCTAGCAACATTTATAGACATCAGATTAAAACGAGGCTACAGCGTCCATAAGGTGACAATTAGACTTGGATCCATTTGAACTGAATACCTTTGTTGGTGCAACAGTTTTTAGAAAATGTATATTTTATTGCTTTTCACGTGTACATTTCAGTCCATTTAAGAACCAATGATTTACTACTTTTTTATAGCATTTCTGACTATGCTAAAATATTTTTGGGACCAACAACTCCGTTGCTGCGCAACAGCAGCAGCTAGCTAGTAGCATACTAGCAGCTGTAGCTATCTAGGTAGCTAACACCAGTAAATAAGAAGCAAGCTGCATGAAAAGGAATCTAGCTAGCTAGGTATATTTTAGCTAGGTATATGCTATTTTGCTAAGTCATCTGTGTAAACTAAATCCTAGCACAAACAAATAATCTAGTGAAAGTCCTTGGCTGCTATTATATCCAGTTAGCTAGCCAACTAGTCAGTTACAAGCTAACGCGACTGTACCATAGCTGTATAGATTGTGCACCAACCACAACTCAATGTTGACAATATATCATAGCTTGCTACATTCTTCCATAAAGCGTAGCTATCTAGATAGCTAAGTAAAGTTAATAGTCAATACCAATCTTTGGGAAACTGCCACACTGTTAACGTATTATACATGCAATGGCCTGGGCATTGCCCATCTAGCTACTCCATCATGATAGCTACGTGTGCAGCCAGATGCCAGTTTCATCACAAACCATGCTAGCTTGCCTACATTTCCTCAACCAAGACCAGCCTCTCACAACACAAACTGATAAAACAAATTTCCTTGATAAGAAACAGTTAGCTATGTTTAATCTAAACTCTGCCAATGCACATGCAAGTAGCACGTCAGCTGTGCGTTGCAGTGAATGTACACATGCTAGCTAGCGAATTAGTTAGATCAACACACGAGCATCCAGAACAAATTCCAGCCCTTGCCTTATGATGCATTCATTCAGTACACCGTCCTCTGTCAATGCAATTTTCTTCATGCCATTTTAACCCACATTTTGCTGACTGACCAACAGTGTCAAGTTAGATTTCAGTGTGTTCCCAAAGATCTGAACCCAGTAAACAAAATTACGTTTAAAATATGTATTTTCCAGACGTTGAATTTTAGGTTCTGAATGAAAGGTGAAAATAAGTATTTTCAGGGTGTTTAAAACATGTATTTTCCGGACGTTGAAAATACATATTTTTTGGGATGTCAAAAAATACGTATTTTCCAGACATTAAAAAAATAAAAATATTCCGGGCATTGAAATTAAGTTCATTTTTGGTTCTGAATGAATGTTGGAAATACTTCCTGTAATTGTTTGTACTCTAATGTACTGCCATCTGCTGTGCTCTACTGAAGTGGTTCTCAAACCTCCTCGGGGATCCCCAGATGTTTCACTATTTTGATGTAGCTCCGAACTAGCTATTGGAGAGCATGAGGATTAGTTGACAAGTTAAATCAGGTGTGCTAGCTCTGGAATAGATCAATTACATGGAATGGCCTGGGTTTCCCATGGAGGTTTGAGAGCCACTACTCTACTGTGTTGCTCTGTACTGTGCTTTCCAAACTGGTGAACCATAGATCTATATGATTGGTTCAGATTTGGTCCAGTCCAGACAGGACCAAATCTGAAGCAAACATTGTTTGGGCCAAATCAAGGTCGGTCCTAAACCAAACAGATGTCTATGATTGGTTCAGATTTTATCCGGAAGAGAACAAAAATCAACGTCCGTGGATGAGATTCCCTAAAGCCTCGCTACATCTTTTTCGTAACAGATTTATAGAACAAACACAGCAGGTTAGGAGAATTAACACAGCAGGTTAGGAGAATTAACGTAACAAGTTAGGAGAATTGGATTAAGGTTAGGAAAAAGGTTAAAGTTAACGAAAATACACTCCTAACCTCCTATGAAACGTTGCTTGTATCGAAGTAGAGTGTTTTTAGGGAGTCTCATCCATGGACGTTGAAGTCTAGGCTGGTCTGGACTGCACAAAACAAAGAGAGAAAGACGTCCAAAAGATGTCGGCGTAGGACCCCTTAGTGGGAAGTAGCTATCAACAAGCAAAAAAATAGAGGGGGGTCACTCAGCCAACTTATTCCGTACTTTGAATCACTTGCTTAATGTAAAGCAGCTGTTGATATTCACCTCCCTCCGCTGTTTAAAGGGAGAATCCATATGTTTGCAAATATGCAAATAGCCATGTCTATGAAGTAATAGGCAGGGTCCGTTTTCCCGATAGCGATGGAACTTATGCCAACCAGTGTTCTAACGATACATTGTTTCTATAACGGCCTAAGAACTCATATATACGTTTCCCAAAATACCACGTGGGAAGAACTTTCGATAAGTACGTCGTTAGAGCATGTGTCGATGCTGATAGGATCGAAAGAAAGGCAGCTCTGCTCATGAATCAGCGTTCTCCATTCAAATCTTACCTTAACATTAGGTACATACTGACAACAGATCAACTCCAAGAAATAAATTATCTTTGGCTTATTCTAATGCTTTAGGCTATGCACTAATTCAAATATTTTGCATATCATTGCGTGCATGTTGTTAGGCGTACACATCATGAAATTGAGGTAAAAATTACAGACAGTAGCCTACAATTAGGAAAATAGAACTCAATTGATTGAACATGAAATTGAGTTCAATATGATTTAAATATATAGGCCTATGTAGGCTACTGTATTGATATTTTAATGGAGTCATCTCAGTTTTCATTTGAATTATCGTTTTACCCTTTGCTTGTTTATAACAATTGCAAACACATTAGCAACTTTGTATTGTAGTCAACTTCATTCTGAAGTTATTGGCGGTGACAGTGAGACAGATAAACATCTTGATACTAGGTTTAGCAGAGATCTTCTGTGTACAAAGTGACTCGGAAGGGCAAAAAAGCATCTAATGACCCAGTTAGCTGTTCTACGAGTGGTCTGAGGCAGGTAAATAATGAGTTTTTTCAAGTGCATCTTTAGTGATGACGGTTTTGTGAAACAGCTCTGGGATTTAATGAAGCGCCTACGGATGCTCTAACAATGAACTTAGCCTTCAGATGCTTTTGGGAAACTGGGTCCTGGACAATAAATCACATTTTTCAGGTGGAAATGTTGTAAAATCAATCACCTTCCAGTGTAAAAACCATTGAAATGAAAAACAAAAAAACAAAGTTTTAAGTAGGCATTGGTCTGAAGCCAAAAAAGAAAGGAAATTCACATGAGCACCACAATACCTACTCCACCCATGCTCTACTAAGGTTTTACAGCAAACCGTATTGAGCTACTACGGTTGTTATGTTGTACTTCAAACAATGTGTATGCAAGTTGCTTTGGATTCAAACCTCAAACAGCCTAATGCAACTGCTCTCTATCCCGCTTGATCATGCAGTTTCTGTCCCACACTATCCTAACATAGTAGGTGTAAAGTAAACACACAGACCGGACAAGTAGGTGTTCAATGGATTATGGTCATTGTAGTTAATTACCACATTCTCTGCGCTAAACTATGTAGAATATTGGCATGTTGGAAACTACAAATCCTTACTTCATCACACAGTTTGGACATGACCTGATTTATCTTTAGAGAAACTGAGCGTTGACTTCACAACAAAAGAAAACTAACAAAATGAAATTAAAATAATTGAACCTACGTTGGTCAATTAGTTGTTTAAATAATGAAAAATAACCAAAATGTTGGTTAATCGCTCAGCACTAAACCCTACCACTCCAGTATTCCTGCACATTGTAAATATGGTATTGGCACTGACCCCGGAACTGACCCTGTATATAGCTTACTTACTTTCTCGTGTTCTTCTTATTTCTATTTCTTGTGTGTTTCTTGCTTCACAGGCCAGGCACAGGCCTCTGCACATTGTTGTAGAGGGAACTAGGACTGCACGATATGGGCAGATAATATAATAGCGTCTAATTTTTTTTACCAAATATTGCGATTTTTACTCACTATTTCGATCAAAACACTTGGGTGAACTGTTGGAATCATAGAAAAATGAATTAGTATTCCGATACAATGGTTAGTATTGTTTGGCATGACAACTAATGAAAAAGCCATTAGAAGTTGTTGTTACAGGGTAGGAACCAAAGTGTTGGACAGAGATTGCCAGGGAACCCTTATCACATTTGAATGTTACATTCATGGCGTTGAAAAAAAATGCAGCCTCTTGCGATATGGATATTGCACATGCCAATATTGCAATTTCGATTCAAATTTAATTAATTGTGCAGCCCTAAAGGGAACCATTGAAGCTTGAGACAGAGGTGACTCTGTTCCTGTCGCAGTCACAATCACAGGCGGCTATTGAGTGGCTGCCCGGTCTGAGATCAATGTTCTCCTTTGTCCATCTTGCCAAATGTTGTTTACATACCTTTTATGTAAACAACAAAATCATACAGTTGCATAACCGAGACTGACAGTCAGGAGCAGATGATTAGCCAAACACATTTTATGCATACTATTTGTAAAAATAAAAAAAAATAAAAAAAATCTCTTGCAAGATGAGGATGCAGTGAGTTTTGTGTCTACTCAGGACTACATGTCATGCATAAGGAGAGGACTACATGACATATTTTAGTTGTTGGACAATTTAATTTAATTGTCCTATGGCGACGAAGAAAGTAGATGGGTGCAAATATCTTGTGCACCTGTCGTTGTTCACGTCAAGATGTGGCACGTGCTTTTGCACACTGTGCACCAACCATATTACTTTTTGAGACTCGTTTGTTGCCCTGCAATGTTTGCTTTCTCTGTGTTTTTTCTTCTCCACAATCAACAGGGAATTGTCTACTTTCTGGAAAAAGAGGCAGCAACTAATTTTAGATTGATTTGATTGAGCCTGGAGGCCAAAGGGATCAAACCCACATCCGTTGAAAACCAAAGATGCTAATTCTAACCATAACACAGCTAACATATGTTTTGCTCTCCCGGAGCACTGATTGGAGACCTGCTCTGAGTTGCGCTGCGGGACCTGTCTCCTCCTCCATGGTCTCTGTAAGGCCACTCTTTCTTGTGGCATGTTCTGTGGCCATTTGGACTGGATGTGTGTATTTATAGAGTCCCGGCCCACACTACACAAAGACTGGCTGTTCTCTGGTTAGGACATGGAGAGTCCATGCTAGAAAATGTTCAATGTCTTAACACAGTACTTTTGGTAATGTTGAATTGTGTACACATCTTACCACTGTACTCTTAGGGTCCTGTTATTAAATCAAACTACATTCAGTACCGACATTATTCTTCTGTGTAAGAATGTGCGCCTGGATCCATATACTCAATTAAACATTGTTTACAATGTGAAACAAAAAACACAATCACAACATGCTGTCTTGCTGTGCTGAAATAATATTATTTTTTGGACTTATCTGAAGAACTGGTTTTGATTCTGACCTGATCAGAACCGACTGGATCAGACACTCTCTCCTTCCCAATAACACAGAAGTGGGAAGGAGAGAGTGGGACTGAAGTTTGGTTCTTCAAAGGCAGTGGTTTAATGACAGTGCTGAGCTTGTTGCTCCCTGTCACCCAGGGTCACTAGAGACAGCTGTCAGTGGCTAACTACCAGTCCACGTCTGACAAAGACGACCCCGGGACTAGAAACTCGACTCCGCTGTCATAGGAACACGGCTTCCCGTCTTTGTGAGGAGTGGTTCCAACTCCAAAGCCTGATCCACTGGAGCAGTTGCCTCCGGCCTATTCCGAATCCCAAATCCAGATTCCCACAACTCTCTTCCTGTTATGGCTATTCTGGCCAGCTTTGGTTTGGGAAACTGGATTTTTGACTGTTTAATTTGCTAAGTTTGACATATCGTATTTTTTTTTGTTCTTGCGAACTATAAGAACAATTTTTATGTTTCCCATACAGTGTGTGTACAGGAGGAGGCGATTGCTTGCAGACAGGAAATGGTTCATTACATTAAACATCCGTCATGCATTTTCCTTAACCGATAGGAGTTGGGTTCACCACTAAAAGCAGTTCAGTACAGTTCAAGGCTCTCAATTTATCAGAGAATGCCCTTGTATTTTCTCAGATTCATATTCCTATTGTTCTTCAAAAATGGGACAGATATTTTCTATACCTGAAAATAACATAGTTTAGTTTTGTGATGTTTGTTTAAACCATGACACAGTGATTCTGGATCTATCACCTCACTGGTCTTCCCAAGGCAAGCAGGGCAGTGTGGGCGGGATTACACACATTCATAGTGAATCAGGAAAGGGTCTAGGTAGTATTCACTCTCTAAAGCGCTCTGCCAAGGAGACTACACTGAGGCTGTTCACCAGCTCCAGCCGTAGGCTTATTCCTTGAGTCCTCCGCAATCCATGGCTTAGCCTCCATCTGGGCAGCGGGTCCGTACTAAAGCCTGGAGATGTGTAGCCCCTAATTCCTACATGCTGAAGCATTACTGTCCGTCCACCCCAGAGACAAGATGGTCGCCAGGTGTCTTCCTGTCTTCAAAGTGTCGGCATCGTTAATCATCAGTGCCCCCCTTCTATTTGGCGTCGCCTCACATGTGTTTTATTTTGCTTACCCCCCTCCTCCCCAACCCCCCCAACCCCTCTCTCTTTATTTTTGGACAGTCTGTCACCCAGCTGCATTTCCTGTGGGTTTTATTTACAGTTTACCCCGATTAGAACCACATTGGCAACAGCGCGCCATCCTAATGAAATCACTGTGATCCGGCCGGGTGGGTAATGCGAGAAGCAGCCCCCGCAGGGCCAACGGACAGTAAGCCCCCTACACCCCTCACCCCCCGCTCACTCCCCACCACACTCCACAGTTCTAATGTGGCCACTTTTATTCCACCACCCCTTCAAAGGCAGATTCATCTTTCATCTATCTTTGCTAATGGTATTAACACTGCTCGAGCTTGTGAACACGGCCCGTGCAGCTGCTAGCCCTTAAACAGTTTGAGAGGAGAATTACTACCAGAAAGGCCCACTTTTCTGATGTTGTAATGTTTCCAATTGAAACCAAATGAAGGTAATTATTTAATGGGCGGGGCAATAGTGCTAGGTGGGGGGCATCACCTAAGTAGTGGCAGGGGAAAGACAAAGCATTGATAATCAGGCGTAGGGCTGTGACTGTCATGGAATTCTGGATGATGGTAATTGGCCAGCCAAATGACCGGGGTCAACGTAATAACCGTTCGAATAACAAAAATGTTGTTGTGTTTTTAAGAACATTTTGTCCTCTCTGCCTGTGCTGCTATAGAAATAGAATGAAAAGAAGGGGAAATCCCCATTCAAGTCAATAATGGCATAATTGGACTGGCGGCCATTTCGAGTGTACCCATAGGAGTAAAGCAGGAAATTGATGATTCAGCTCAACTGAAAAATATATTCCATTGCATGAACCACATCAGATTTATGAGACTTTGAGCGGCTCTGGACTGGTTCCGACTGACATTTTATTGTACAGAGCACTCTGTGAATGTCGCAGGGTCCAGTGCCTTAAGCATGAAACACACAGAGAATCTGACTGCCGATAGACTGCCGATAGGTACTTATCACAGTAGGAGGCCATTCCTTCTCTTGCTAGAACAAAATAAGTATCTGCTGTCTACTGACCTGGTACTGACGAAACTGACGTTTCTACCTGTAGGTATTGCAACGCTCGGCAGTGGCTGACAACTTGCCTTTGAGCCTATCAGAGAAACAATCTGACCTAATTCACCATTTTCATTAGAATCAGAACTAAAACAATAAAGCATAATATTTTTTTTTCTAGAGCAAGTCTTTACATCGATTACATCTAGCTAAGGAGTTTTGTGCTTTTTGTTAGGTTTGTTAAGGTGCACTAGCTTATTAGCTAGCAAGCTAGCTATTCAGCTAGTGTTAGCTTGCTAACTGAGCCAGGCAGTCACACACACTTCATGTGAAACAAATGGGGTGTTAAGTGCAGCACAATGCACACAACAAGCTTTACCAAGCTAGCTTTACCAACCTAGCTATCTGGCCACTGAGTAAGTAACATTATAATAAATCACAATGGATTAGTTGCTGTAGCTGCCTGTAGCTGGCTGATGAGAGTCAATGCAGTGTCTTTACTTTGCCTAGCTAGCACAACGGCTAGCTAGCTAACAAATAATGCTAACAATTTAACTAACGTTAGCCAGCTAACTAAACATGTACAGTGGCTTGCGAAACTATTCACCCCCTTGTCATTTTTCCTATTTTGTTGCCTTACAACCTGGAATTAAAATGGATTTTTGGGGGATTTGTATCATTTGATATACACAACATGCCTACTACATTAAATATGTTTTATTGTGAAACCGAAAAACAGAACTTGAGCGTGCATAACTATTCACCCCCCCAAAGTCAATACTTTGTAAAGCCACATTTTGCAGCAATTACAGCTGCAAGTCTTTTGGGATATGTCTCTATTATCTTGGCACATCTAGCCACTGGGATTTTTGCCCATTCTTCAAGGCAAAACTGCTCAAGCTCCTTCAAGTTGGATGGGTTCTGCTGATGTACAGCAATCTTTAAGTCATACCACAGATTCTCAATTGGATTGAGGTCTGGGCTTTGACCAGGCTATTCCAAGACATTTAAATGTTTCCCCTTAAACCACTCGAATGTTGCTTTAGCAGTATGCTTAGGGTCATTGTCCTGCTGGAAGGTGAACCTCCGTCCCAGTCTCATATCTGGAAGACTGAAACAGGTTTCACTCAAGAATTTCCCTGTATTTAGCGCCGTCCATCATAACTTCAATTCTGACCAGTTTCCCAGTCCCTGCCGATGAAAAACATCCCCCACAGTATGATGCTGCCACCACCATGCTTCACTGTTGGGGATGGTGTTCTCTGGGTGATGCGAGGTGTTGGGTTTGCGCCAGACATAGCGTTTTCCTTGATGGCCAAAAAGCTCAATTTTAGACTCATCTGACCAGAGTACATTCTTCCATATGTTTGGGGAGTCTCCCACATGCGAACACCAAAAGTTTTTGCTTATTCTTTTCTTTAAGCAATGTCTTTTTTCTGGCCACTCTTCCGTAAAGCACAGCACTGCGGACTGTACGGCTTAAAGTGATCCTATGGACAGATACTCCAATCTCCACTGTGGAGTTTTGGTGGTTGGCCCTCTCTTGGCAGGTTTGATGCGTCCCCTCCTTCAGTGTCGAACTAAGCGTGTAACTGTGTTGACAGTCATTGACCTACATGTCATTTTTGCATGCCAAACAACCATAGGGAATATCAGTAGCCTAGTCCAGTGGTTCCCAACTCCGGTCTTTGAATACTCCCAACAGTACATATTTTTGTGGCCCCGGACAAGCACACCTGTTTCTACTTGTCAACTAATCATCAAGCCTTTGGTAAGTTGAATGAGGTGCTACAACATCAAAAATGTGTGCTGTTGGGGGTACTCGAGGACCATTTTACTTGGAATAAAAGTAAGCTATCGGAGACACAACTCTCATTTTCTGTGTCCAAATCAGTAAAGGCTTACAATGGTCCAAACACACGGGCACTGTACTGAAGAAGGCGTGACAGCGCCTCGTCCCCCTCAGGAAGTTGAAAAAGTTTGGCATGGGGTCTCAAATCCTCAAAAAGATTTACAGCTGTACCATAGAGAGTATCTTGACTGGCTGCATCACTGCCTGGTATGACCATAGCACCACCTTCGATCGCATGGCGCTACAGAACTCCTTGCCATCCAGGACATCTATATCAGGTGGCGTAGAAGGAAAGCCCAGAAAATCGTTAAAAACTCCAACCACCCAAGCCATAGACTATTCTCTCTGCTTCTGCACGGCAAGCAGTACCGGTGCATCAAGTCTGACACCAACAGGCTCTTGAACAGCTTCTATCCCAATACAATAAGCTCCATCAGCAGCAGATTTTAAATTAGAATTGAAAATGAATATATTTATGCAACAACTGTTAGTACATCGAATCGTGTCGCATCAAAGCGAATCGCATTGATTCGTTCTCTAGTCAAACTGACGTCAGTTATATGAAATGGGGCCAAATATGTACGGTTACTAAATATGATCATTTTTATTATAAGTCGTTTATAATTTGATTGTTACTATATTTAGAAAGCAATTTGTCATTTCAAGCCCACTTTCATTGAGTAAGAAAATAATCATATATGATATTTTCAAAATTTGTGTGCTGTGTACTTGGGCTTGTGTTCTCAAAAGTGAGTACATTGCAGCAATTTTTGACTATTTTTACCAGAAAGGTGAGCTCCAGACCTTTCTAGAACTATGCAGCATTTTTAGTTATTGTTTATGGCCATCTCATGAAAAGTAATTACTTTTGGATATGTCTATTTATGCGTAAATATACATTTTACCAAAACTTTCAAGACGTTTTAATATCATTTGAATTAACATTCTACATCTCCATGGAAATGATCATGTCACAATACCAGGCAGCCATTGCGAAGGTATCCATGAGTTTACAAGTCAAATCGCCAGGGTTAGAGGTTCCAAGCCCATTCTATCCACCTCCCGGGTGGCGCAGTGGTCTAGGGCACTGCATCGCAGAGTCTCTGGGTTCGCGCCCAGGCTGGGCTGGGTTCGCGCCCAGGCTCTGTCGCAGCCGGCCGCAACCGGGAGGTCCGTGGGGCGACGCACAATTGGCATAGCGTCGTCCGGGTTAGGGAGGGTTTGGCCGGTAGGGATATCCTTGTCTCAGTATGTAAAAAATGTAATAAAATGTATGCACTCTACTGTAAGTCGCTCTGGATAAGAGCGTCTGCTAAATGACTAAAATGTAAAATGTAAAAATATTCATTATATTTCTATGTGTGCTGCTACTGCATTGTGTGGTGTGTTGCCTAGGCAACCCAAAAGCTTGTTTGCTTGTTTCAGCAAGGACTGACAAAGTTTCTTCACATTGTTAAGAGTCTGTGCACAAATGCCCGGCCGTCCCGTCTTCAGTCAGTTGTTATTTTTAGTCAGCTGTTCAGTTTTTTTTATTTCCATGACGGTCTTTATCCAGAACCGTCGGTTACACAGTTAAAGTCTCTGCATGGTCAATCCAGCATCTGAAGTGGCCATACATTATTTACTGCGATGCAGCCTCTGCAGACTTCAGGACTTTCATACTTCTTGCGCTTAGTGGAGCAGAGCAGAGCTATTGTGAAGGAAGTTTTCAAGGAAATGAATTTGTGTTTATACAGGAGGTACCGCCCCAACTTACCGTCAACCAATCATGTCAATGCGGATCTATACGGAGCCCTCCAGCATTGTAAAAAAATAGAGAGGCGATGCGGTACGCTGCTTGATTTGGCCTTTGCATACCACTTGATTTGGCCTTTGCATACCACTTGATTTGGCATTTGCATGCTTTCAGAGGCTCCGCAATTGCAACACACCTTCCCTGCAAAGACTCCGACCACATTTTTTGATCAAGCATAAATGGTCTTTTATATGGTAATTGTGCCAGCCCTAATCGGGCTTCCTTAAATCCCCCAAACAAAACAAGATGATACAGTCTCTACCTTGCATTGGCTTGATTATCAGTGTTTGTTTGCTTCTCCTAATGTGTTAGCGCTGGATTCTTTTGGGGCTGTTGGCTCCCGAGGCCCCATTTTTATTAACCGTTTGGTGGGTTCACTCTCCGTGCCCTCTGACGCAAAACTGAGAAAGGAAAACATTTTATTTCCTCTGGAAAAGCACCACGGTGAGTATTTATCTTTTAAATTGTTAGGAGGGGGTTGGGCGGGGGGAAGAGAAGGAGAGGGGGGAAAATAACTTTGAGCGGCGGACAGTTTGACGTTGCCAGCTCTGTAATGTGTTCCTTTGCACTGGGAACATGGTGAACCCTTGGACAGCCAAGCTCCAGGATGAAGTCCCAAGCCTGGGGAGCTCCAGACATCCTGTTGTGGAACAGCCTGCGGCCCGGGTATCGCACGGCACCTGCGGACGACGCCATCGCGTCTGCCAGCGCAGGGGACAGCGTCAGGGACCTCCAGTGTTTTGACTTGGCTGGCCTCTTTCTCTCTTCCCCAGTTGCATTGGCTCCCCAAGCCCCCTGTGGATTATCTTGTTTCACCATGCAAGAATGTGTCTTGGTGAAGCAACAGAGAACTAGTAGTCTCTGAAAACAAATGTATGAAAAAGTTTTCTATCAGAAATAATATTTTGTTGAACAATATCTTTATCCCTTCACTCTTTGTCGTCTGGGGTTTTGATAAGTACTGGCTCAAACATACACACACCCATAACTCCATTCTGTTCTAATCTTCTGTTGTTCACTTGACTGTGATTATAATACTTCACTATTGTCCAAAGTGTTGCCAGTGATATGCTGTGCTGTATATTTATTTTCTTTCCTCCTACTCCACTAGTCAGATTTTCTTGAGAAGCTGATATAACAGGAAGCTTGGGGAGATGGCGCTCCCTTGTTTGTTGCTATTTAGGACAACAGGAAGGAGCCTGCGTCTGTCACAACCCCCTCCGGATTGCCCAGTCTGATTCTGTTCTCACCAACCAGCCTTGTGGAGTGGCCTGTTTTGTTGTCTAAATGGGCTACCTGTGAACCCTGGAGTCGGCACACTGTCACTGTGTCTCTCTCTGGACATCAATCACTCTGAATTAGCTACATGTTTTGCCAGGGGAGTGTCCCTTCAATTTTGCAGGATTGCATTTTCCCACTGTATGTCAATAATGTTATTTGATTTACAATGTTATCAGGGCCCAGGTTTGACCACTACTACATCCCTTGCTCTGACAGACAGCAGACCTAAAGTAATATATTGTTGACGGTTTGGTCATGCAGGCTCAAAATGGTGGCCATGTCATTGTTATCGCCCATGAAGAAGTGTTTTGAGGAGGCTTTAATTTGCATTAGGATGTTTATTTATGAAACTCCTTGGCTAGTGATTTGGATTGTTGTCCAGGATGGAGACCAGGATTGGTTTATGAGAGACTTCGTATCGTCATACAGAAATATAAAGAAGTGCTTGCCAGTCAAAATCAAACATGGAATTCCTGCAGGTCTTCTTATAGAGCACAGGTGTCAAACTCATTCCACGGGGGGCCAAGTGTCTGCGGGTTTTCGCTCCTCCCTTGTACTTGATTGATGAATTAACATCACTAATTAGTTAGGAACTCCCCACACCTGGTTGTCTAGGGCTTTATTGAAAGGAAAAACCAAAAACCTGCAGACACTAGGCCCTCCGTGGAATGAGTTTGACACCCCTGTTATAGAGGGACACATGCACACATAAACACATAAAAAAACGTCCTCTCACTGTCAACTGCGTTTATTTTCAGCAAACTTAACATGTGTAAATATTTGTATGAACATAAAAAGATTCAACAACTGAGACATAAACTGAACAAGTTCCATTTATGTTAGTCACATGTCTGATGTGACTAACAGAAATGGAATAATGTGTCCCTGAACAAAGGGGGGGTCAAAATCAAAAGTAACAGTCAGTATCTGCTGTGGCCACCAGCTGCATTAAGTACTGCAGTGCATCTCCTCCTCATGGACTGCACCAGATTTGCCAGTTCTTGCTGTGAGATGTTACCCCACTATTCCACCAAGGCACCTGCAAGTTCCCAGACATTTCTGGGGGGAATGGCCCTAGCCCTCACCCTCCAATCCAACAGGTCCCAGACGTGCTCAATGGGATTGAGATCCGGGCTCTTCACTGGCCATGGAAGGACACTGCCATTCCTGTCTTGCAGGAAATCATGCACAGAACGAGCAGTATGGCTGGTGGCATTGTCATGCTGGAGGGATGAGCTTGCAGGAAGGGTACCACATGAGGGAGGAGGATGTCTTCCGTGTAATGCACAGCTGTTGAGATTGCCTGCAATGACAACAAGTTCAGTCCGATGATGCTGTGACACACCGCCCCCAGACCATGACACACCCTCCACCTCCAAATCGATTCTGCTCCAGAGTACAGGCCTCGGTGTAACGCTCATTCCATCGACGATAAACGCAAATCCGACCATCACCCCTGGTGAGACACAACGGCGACTCGTCAGTGAAGAGCACTTTTTGCCAGTCCCGTCTGGTCAAGCGGCGGTGGGTTTGTGCCCATAGGCGACGTTGTTGCCGGTGATGTCCGGTGAGGACCTGCCTTACAAAAGGCCTACAAGCCCTCAGTCCAGCCTCTCTCAGCCTATTGCGGACAGTCTGAGCACTGATGGAGTGATTGTGCGTTCCTGGTGTAACTCGGGCAGTTGTTGTTGCCATCCTGTACCTGTCCCGCAGGTGTGATGTTCGGATGTACCGATACCGTGCAGGTGTTACACAGGTGTTACACGTGGTCTGCCACTGCGAGGGCGATCAGAAGTCCGTCCTGTCTCCCTGTAGCGCTGTCTTAGGCGTCTCACAGTACGGACGTTGCAATTGCCTGGCCACATCTGCAGTCCTCATGCCTCCTTGCAGCATGCCTAAGGCACGTTCACGCAGATAAGCAGGGACCCTGGGCATCTTTCTTTTGGTGTTTTTCAGAGTCAGTAGAAAGGCCTCTTTAGTGTCCTAAGTTTTCATAACTGTGACCTTAATTGCATACCGTCTGTAAGCTGGTAGTGTCTTAACGACCGTTCCACAGGTGCATGTTCATGGGTTGTTAATGGTTCATTGAACAAGCATGGGAAACAATGTTTAAACCCTTTGCAATGACGATATGTGAAGTTATTTGGATTTTACAAATTATCTTTGAAAGACAGGGTCCTGAAGAAGGGCCGTTTCTTTTTTTGCTGAGTTTACTACTGGCACTCACCTCCCTTATTCCCAGATGCTGGATACTCATCTGGCATCCTTTACCAGCCTTGCACAAGTTATAAATGCTATGGGCTCAACTTCTAACCCTTGGAAAAGACCAATAGACCCTAGGCTGACATCAAAGGACCTGTACATCAAACACAAACCAAGCACATAGATGTTCATTCAGGATAAAACGAACATGAACCCCACCATTTGTCAGTACCATGATTTATTAGCATTTGTAGAAAAAAGGCCATTGTGTTTGGTCGGGTTTTGCAGAGGTCAGAGATAACACAAGGATTCTGTCATTGTGCTGATTGTGCATGCTAGTTTTGTTTGTTTAGAGTGAAAATTAGGAGAGTACAGTGCTTTTGGTGGCATTTTAGGGTTGTTGAGAATTACTGAAGTATTCTGTGGAAGCCTTGGAGATTTGAAATGTTATGTCATGAACAGTCCTTGCTTTAGAGATAATCAGGGACATGTATTATTTCTCTCTCTCTCTCTCTCTCTCTCTCTCTCTCTCTCTCTCTCTCTCTCTCTCTCTCACTCACTCTCTCACACCTCCTCCTGACGCTAGCTTGTCTGAGTGGCCTTTTGCCATGCATTCCTCCCTTCCCTATTTGGCCGCAGCTTCAGGAAGTGGCCCAATTAGTGCATAAACAACATGAAGGGGGGGAAGCACCAATTAGTGCTCTTTGAGCTCTGTCCGTCAGACCCACAACTGTGCTGTGCAGACCCGCTCACAGGCCCTGCAAACAAGGAAGAAAAGGAGGGGGAAGGGGGGAGCGGAAGGCAAACAAATAAACAAATAATTAAAATTCCAAAGTACAATGGACCTATGCTATGACACTTGCAATGCTCGCCTGCGTTTTTGAAAGTCACTTGTATACAGTAAAGTAGGCCAGGATGCAAACAAATTAGCAACCAAGGCTAACGTTGTGGGCTCACATGATAGGTGAAAAAAGCTCTGGGTTGTGATGGGATGTGTATAAAAGCGTCCGCATGCTTCCCAGACTAATGGCTTCTCAAGATGGACAAACAGTTATTGTCGCTTTTTTCTCGTTTTTCAAGCGAAGGTTTTTTAAGGGAGTATGCAAGCACACTTGTTAACCGACTTCGGTTAACCGCCAGCCGAACTGAAGCATGCTGACTGCCTTTAACCAGTGTTTATTTGTAAATCGGGAGGTGCTGGAATAAAAAGTGAGAGCAAGAGGGGGTTGATCGGAACGCATTAAAAAAAAATCGCCTTTAATCAAGCATTGCATGTATATCATGGCATTTGCGTAGTGGCATAGAGTAGAGCAGAGGTGCTAACAGAATTTGCACACATGGGGAAAATGTTTTTTATATTGCATGTCATGCAATTCTACGTCATTTTACATGACTGGAGACTTTAGCAGAATCTGTTTTAAAACCACGCAAATGATCAAAATGTCAGGCTACTCTGACACTGACAGAGATCAATCAAAACAGCCTCATCTTGAATGCAAACAATAGCCTAGGCCAACAAAAAGAGTGGAGTGGAGAGAGATGGTAGATAAAATATGACATAGGACATTTTCCAGTGTCACTGACTCACCCAATGATGCGCGGCGCACTGACCAGTGTTTTACTTTTTAAAACGATGCTGTTCGTCAATCAGACTATTTGGGAGTTGATACAATATTTTGGTATCTACAGACAGATTAGAGTGTTCTATTAGACAGATTAGGTTTTCAGCAGGAGCCATTTGCTTTACAACGTGTGGTTTTCCCGGGATTGTATTTTAAATATTGTGAAAAGCCTGTTTTGACTGCTGATTGGTAGCCTATTGCCGCGCTTTCCCGACTGTAGGCTATTCTTTAGGATTGGGCTACACTTTTTACATGATCCACAGCTATGTTTTAAAAGAAAGGGAGGGAGGGGATACCTAGTCAGTTGTACAACTGAATGCCTTCAACTGAAATATGTCTTCTGCATTTAACCCAACCCCTCTGAATCAGAGAGGTGCGGGGGCCTGCCTTAATCGAAATCCACGTCTTCGGCGCCCGGGAAACAGTGGGTTAACTGCCTTGCTCATGGGCAGAACGACAGCTTTTTACCTTGTCAGCTCGGGGATTCGATTCAGCATCTTTTAGCTAGGCTATTGATCCTCTGTAGCTAAATTATAGACCTACTTTCTGGTGTAGTATTTTGGATTTCATTTATTTATGTAGGCTACAGACAGGAGTAGCTAATTCTATAATTTTAGCAAATGTATTTAAACGCAGCACCTCCACGACCCTTCCCGCGGCTGTATGATTTTTAAAAATGAATTTGCATATTAAATAACTTTAAAATAAATGATGAAGTGCAACGCTGGAGAGATGAGTTGCAGGCTCATGTTTATTAGAGCAGAGTGTGGTAGAGAGAAGAAATTGCAATTCATTCTACACTGAACCAAAATATAAATGCAACATGTAAAGTGTTGGTCCCATGTTTCATGAAATAAAACATCCCCGAAAATGTTAATTCACACAAAAGCATATTTATCTCAAATTTAAGGCACAAATTTGTTTACATCCCTGTTAGTAAGCATTTCTCTTTTACCAAGATAATCCATCCCCCTGAGAGGTGTGGCATATCAAGAAGCTGATTAAACAGCATGATCATTACACAAGGGCACCTTGTGCTGGGGACAATAAAGGGCCACTCTAGAATGAGCACAGGTGTCTCAAGTTTTGAGGGAGCATGCAGTTGGCATGCTGACTGCAAGAATGTCCACCAGAGCTGTTGTCAGATAATTTAATGTTAATTTCTCTACCATAACATGGTGACCAGACTACTAGCACACATGTTGAGTTTGTCCACCCACACCAGATGCGATCAGGACACGCAGTTTGAAATATCATAACAAACTCTTAACCAACTATGTTAATTTGGGGACAGGTTGAAAAGCATTAAACATTTAAGGCAATTTAGCTAGCTAGCTTCCTGCCAATTTGTCATGGGATATAAACATTGGGTTGTTATTTTACCTGAAATGCACAAGGTTATCTACTCTGACAATTAATCCACAGATAAAAGGGTAAACCAAGTTTGTTTCTACTAATCTCTCCTCCTTCAGTCTTCTTCTTCTTTGGACTTTATATGGCAGTTGGCAACCAACTTTAAAGTGATTACCACTCCCAACTGGAGTGTGGACCTCAGTTCATCTTTTAATCACCCATATGGGTAATTGCTCCTAAAAACCATTGAGGAGATGGGAGAGGTGGGACTTGTAGCGCGCCAAGCGTAAAAAATAGAACCAAGTTCTATTTTAGCGCCTGGCTATGCAGACACGTGTCAGCAGTGTGGGTGCAATGATTGAATAACATGTATGTGTTATATTGTGCGCGAGTGGTGTGGTCAGCATGTAAGCCGCCTCCAACGTCGCTTTAGAGAATTTGGCATTACGTCCAACCGGCCTTGCAGACCACGTGTATGTCGTCATGTGGGCGAGCAGTTGGTGGTGGTGGTGGTGGTGGTGGTGGTGGTGGTGGTGGGGTTATGGTATGGGCAGGCATAGGCTACGGATGACGACCACAATTACATTGTATCGATGGCAATTTGAATGCACAGAGGTACAGTGACGAGATCTTAAGGCCCATTGCCGTGCCTTTTTTTTTAAAGGTATCTGTCAGCAACAAATGCATATCTACATTCCTAGTCATGTGAAATCCATAGATTAGGGCCTAATGAATTTATTTCAATTGACTAATTTCCTTATATGAATACCAAAACATACAAGTAACTACTAGTTATACAACCTGTGTACAGATTAAGCAATAGTTGTAGTCAGTATTGTAGTTCAAAAGTATCTGTAGTACATCATTGTATGAGAGAATGCCATTTCAAAAGTTAAACGTTGACAAATATATTGCCTGTAGCATTTATAGTTCCATCTATTCTGCGAAACTCGAAGACGGTAGCCACTTCTGGGAAAATAAGAACTGGTGCTCAATGAGATTCATGCTCGGCTTTGACTTTGGAAATATGAATCACTGAGGCCTGAATTCGGACTCAAGATGCATGGAGCTCCAACTGAAACTGTAAATCATATCACACCCTCGTGTCAATGGAGAATTTGTGTGAAAATGAGTAAATGAAAGGATAATTGTGGATTTCCGCTGTACAATTGGTCTCCCCCGCTCTGAGCCTTGTCATTATTTTATTGGTTTGGATTATGTGGTGCTAGCTGTTACTAGCAGAAGTTTCTGTGGTTAATGGTTTCATCCAATGATGAAATCCAAGCTAAGAACACCAGGGTTTAACTGAGTAGGCTAATGTTTCCACTGGGCAGCTATTTAATCACTGGTAAATCTTAGTAAAATTATAATGTGTGCACTGCTGCCCCCCCCACCCCAGGCGTAATGGTATTTAGTGAGGTATGATTTACAGTTGACACCTCTGGTGTTTGCACATGGCCAACTCAAGGAAGCACTTCTATGGCTGACACATACAGTTGAAGTCGGAAGTTTACATACACCTTAGCCAAATACATTTAAACTCAGTTTTTCACAATTCCTAACATTTAATTGTAGTAAAAATTCCCTGTCTTAGGTCAGTTAGGATCACCACTTTATTTTAAGAATGTGAATTGTCAGAATAATAGAAGAGAGAATTATTTATTTCAGCTTTTATTTCTTTCATCACATTCCCAGTGGTTCAGAAGTTTACATACAGTGGGGAGAACAAGTATTTGATACACTGCCGATTTTGCAGGTTTTCCTACTAACAAAGCATGTAGAGGTCTGTAATTTTTATCATAGGTACACTTCAACTGTGAGAGACGGAATCTAAAACAAAATTCCAGAAAATCACATTGTATGATTTTTAAGTAATTAATTTGCATTTTATTGCATGACATAAGTATTTGATACATCAGAAAAGCAGAACTTAATATTTGGTACAGAAACCTTTGTTTACAATTACAGAGATCATACGTTTCCTGTAGTTCTTGACCAGGTTTGCACACACTGCAGCAGGGATTTTGGCTCACTCCTCCATACAGACCTTCTCCAGATCCTTCAGGTTTCGGGGCTGTCGCTGGGCAATACGGACTTTCAGCTCCCTCCAAAGATTTTCTATTGGGTTCAGGTCTGGAGACTGGCTAGGCCACTCCAGGACCTTGAGATTCTTCTTACGGAGCCACTCCTTAGTTGCCCTGGCTGTGTGTTTCAGGTCGTTGTCATGCTGGAAGACCCAGCCACGACCCATCTTCAATGCTCTTACTGAGGGAAGGAGGTTGTTGGCCAAGATCTCGCGATACATGGCCCCATCCATCCTCCCCTCAATACGGTGCAGTCGTCCTGTCCCCTTTGCAGAAAAGCATCCCCAAAGAATGATGTTTCCACCTCCATGCTTCACGGTTGGAATGGTGTTCTTGGGGTTGTACTCATCCTTCTTCTTCCTCCAAACACGGCGAGTGGAGTTTAGACCAAAAAGCTCTATTTTTGTCTCATCAGACCACATGACCTTCTCCCATTCCTCCTCTGGATCATCCAGATGGTCATTGGCAAACTTCAGACGGGCCTGGACATGCGCTGGCTTGAGCAGGGGGACCTTGCGTGTGCTGCAGGATTTTAATCCATGACGGCGTAGTGTGTTACTAATGGTTTTCTTTGAGACTGTGGTCCCAGCTCTCTTCAGGTCATTGACGTGTAGTTCTGGGCTGATCCCTCACCTTCCTCATGATCATTGATGCCCCACGAGGTGAGATCTTGCATGGAGCCCCAGACCGAGGGTGATTGACCATCATCTTGAACTTCTTCCATTTTCTAATAATTGCGCCAACGGTTGTTGCCTTCTCACCAAGCTGCTTGCCTATTGTCCTGTAGCCCATCCCAGCCTTGTGCAGGTCTACAATTTTATCCCTGATGTCCTTACACAGCTCTTTGGTCTTGGCCATTGTGGAGAGGTTGGAGTCTGTTTGATTGAGTGTGTGGACAGGTGTCTTTTATACAGGTAACGAGTTCAAACAGGTGCAGTTAATACAGGTAATGAGTGGAGAACAGGAGGGCTTCTTATAGAAAAACGAACAGGTCTGTGAGAGCCGGAATTCTTACTGGTTGGTAGGTGATCAAATACTTATGTCATGCAATAAAATGCAAATTAATTACTTAAAAATCATACAATGTGATTTTCTGGATTTTTGTTTTAGTTTGTCTCTCACAGTTGAAGTGTACCTATGATAAAAAATTACAGATCTCTACATGCTTTGTAAGTAGGAAAACCTGCAAAATCGGCAGTATCAAATACATGTTCTCCCCACTGTACACTCAATTAAAATTTGGTAGCATTGCCTTTCAATTGTTTAACTTGGGTCAAACATTTCGGTTAGCCTTCCACAAGCTTCCCACAATAAGTTGGGTGAATTTTGGCCCATTCCTCCTGACAGAGCTGGTGTAACTGAGTCAGGTTTGTAGGCCTCCTTGCTCGCACATGCTTTTACAGTTCTGCCCACAAATGTTCTATAGGATTTAGGTCAGGGCTTTGTGATGGCCACTCCAATACCTTGACTTTGTTGTCCTTAAGCTATTTTGCCACAACTTCGGAAGTATGTTTGGGTCATTATACATTTGGAAGACCCATTTGCGACCAAGCTTTAACGTCTGGACTGATGCCTTGAGATGTTGCTTCAATATATACACATAATTGTCCTGCCTCATGATGCCATCTATTTTGTGAAGTGCACCTCATGACGCATTATATTTTGTGAAGTGCACCACTCCCTCCTGAAGCAAAGCACCCCCACAACACTGATGCTGCCACCCCTGTGCTTCACGTTTGGGATGGTGTTCTTCAGCTTGCAAGCCTCCCCGTTTTTCCTCCAAACATAACGAAGGTCATTATGACCAAACAGTTCTATTTTTGTTTCATCAGACCAAAGGCCATTTCTCCAAAAAGTACGATCTTCGTCCCCATGTTCAGTTGCAAACCGTAGTCTGGCTTTTTTATGGCAATTTTGGATCAGTGGCTTCTTCCTTGCTGAGCGGCCTTTCAGATTATGTCGATATAGGACTCGTTTTACTGTGGATATAGATACTTTTGTACCTGTGTCCTCCAGCATCTTCAAAAGGTCCTTTGTTGTTGTTCTGGGATTGATTTGCACTTTTTGCACCAAAGTACATCCATCTTTAGGAGACAGAACGCGTCTCCTTCCTGAGCGGTATGACGTCTGCGTGGTCCCATGGTGTTTATACTTGCGTACTATTGTTTTTACAGATGAACTTGGTACCTTCAGGCATTTGGAAATTGCTCCCAAGGATGAACCAGACTTGTGGAGGTCTACAATTTTTTTCTGAGGTCTTGGCTGATTTCTTTTGATTTTTCCATGATGTCACGCAAAGAGGCACTGAGTTTGAAGCTAGGCCTTGAAATACATCCACAGGTACACCTCCAATTGACTCAGATTATGTCAATTAGCCTATCAGAAGCTTCTAAAGCCATGACATCATTTTCTGGAATTTTCCAAGCTGTTTGAAGGCACAGTCAACTTAGTGTATGTAAACTTCTGACCCACTGTGATACAGTGAATTATAAGTGAAATAATCTGTCTGTAAACAATTGTTGGAAAAATGACTTGTGTCATGCACAAAGTTGATGTCCTAACCGACTTGCCAAAACTATAGTTTGTTAACAAGAAATTTGTGGAGTGGTTGAAAAACGAGTTTTAATGACTCCAACCTAAGTGTATGTAAATTTCCGACTTCAACTGTACGTGAGATTTGACAATTTTAATTGGCTGAGCATGGACATTTTGTTAAGAAAATGGCACTGGAATAGGGCAGGGAGATATATTGAAATTTAGTTTTTGCGCAATATTCCAAATGCCTGCATTGCAAGAATCAATGTTATTTTTTTAATTCGCTTTTATGTTTGCTTGTTTTCATGTTGTCTTTTTGGTCTCGTTTTCTTCACTCCTTTTGTGCTGCGTGCACCTTCCCCTTTACAACAGAGATCTGTATATAATGATGAAATGCACATGTCTCCGCTCTGACAATGTGAGTCGTTCCAATGGCAGGAAGGCAGGGCGACAAGCTTAGGTTCAAAAGAGGACCATAAAAACTCATTGGGCTTGTTTTGGACAGATTTTGTCGAGTTTGAAACCTCTCGCTTTGCCTCTTCCTCTATGGTTTCCCCTCCCCCTGATCACATCTTCCTCTAACAAACAGTTTTAACTGGCTATTTGCATTTGAAGTCTGGTCCAACAGAATAAGAATCATTATATTACTGTAATATTTTTATTTGACCCCCTTTTTCTCCCCATTTCGATCTTGTCTCATCGCTTGCGTACTATTGCGTTCTTCGCTTCCGTACTTCGCCTCCTGCAGCTCCCCAACGGGCGCAGGAGGCGAAGGTCGAGTCATGCGTACTCCGAAACATGACCCGCCAAACCGCGCTTCTTAACACCCGCCCGCTTAACCCGGAAGCCAGCCTCACCAATGTGTCGGAGGAAACACCGTTCAACTGACGACTGAGGTCAGCCAACATTTTCTAAATAAAATAATTAAATTATTAGTAGGTCTTATGGTTGTGGAAGGTTTATATTTAGTCAAGGTGTAATTTCACAAGCCCTGAATTCATTAGGTTATTGTTGACTGTTTGAAATGCAGTGTGTTTGACCTTTAGTTGTACAAATCTTATTTCGAGAGAAGTTGTGAATCGCCCCATAAGTTTGAAAAAAGTCAAGATATGATTTTTAGACCATATCGCCCAGACCTACGCTGGAATGTATAGCAGCCTTTTTACGGGCTCCTGACCAATTCGTTTTTTGCTCTAATCTTTTTATGTACATAATGTTTCCGCCATCGTTTCCTATGACCAAAAAGAGGTTCTGGAAATCAGAACAGCGATCACTAACTTCAATTAGGATAAAGATTTCTACTTCAACGGATCAGTGGCGCACGACATACTTCTCACAAGGACCAGGCCCTTATCCCCGACACTCGGCAGCAAATAAATAAACCGCCTCTACTGAAATCCGTCTTACTTCATTTCTACCAGCATGTCACCTGAGGTGAAAAAACCCTAGATGACCTTTACACCATAAACAGAGACACATACAAAGCTCTCCCTCGCTGTCCATTTGGCAAATCTAACCATAACTCTATCCTCCTGATTCCTGCTTACAAGCATAAACTCAAACCGGAACTAACAGTGACACGTTCAATATGGAAGTGGTCTGATGAAGCAGATGCAAAGCAACAGGACTGTTTCGCTACCACAGACTGCAACACGTTCCCGGACTCATCCGATGGCATTGAGGAGTTTACCACATCAGTCACCGACTTCATTAATAAGTGCCGTCGTCCCCACAGTAACCGTACATACATATCCCAACCAGAAGCCATGGATTACAGGCAACATCTCCAGTGAGCAATAGGTTAGGGCTACTGCTTTCAAGGAGCGGGACACTAACCTGGACGCTTATAAGAAATCCCGCTATGCTCTCCGACAAACCATCAAACAGGCAAAGCGACAATACAGGAATAAGATCGAATCATACTCAAATCAAATCAAATTGTATTTCTCACATGTTTCTGAATACAACATGTGTAGACCTTACAGTGAAATGCATAACCAACAATGCAGTTTCAAGAAAAATAATTGTTAAGTAAAAAATAAAAATGTAAATTAATTAAATAGCAGCAGTAAAATAATAGTAGCAAGGCTATATACAGGAGGTACCGGTACAGAGTCTATGTGCGGGGGGGCACAAGTTAGTCGAGGTAATTGAGGTAATATGTACATGTAGGTAGAATTAAAGTGACTGTGCATAGATCATTTTAAAAAATAGACGCGTAAAAGAGGGGGGTGGACTGTGCAAATAGTCTGGGTAGCCATTTGATTAGCTGTTCAGGAGTCTTATGGCTTGGGGGTAGAAGCTGTTAAGAAGCCTTTTGGACCTAGACTTGGCGCTCCGGTACCGCTTGCCGTGCGTTAGCAGAGAGAACAGTCTATGACTAGGGTGGCTGGAGTCTGACAATTTTTAGTACAGTGGCTCTGACGCTCGTCGGATGTGGCAGGGCTTACAAACTATCACGGATAACAAAGGAAAACCCAGCAGCGAGCTGCTCAGTGATGCGAGCCTACCAGATTATCTAATTGCCTTCTATACTCGCTTCAAGACAAGCAACACTGAACCATGCATCAGAGCACCTGCCGTATCCAATGTGAGTAAGACCTTTAACTTCATTTTCACGTTTGGATGAAAAGCTTGCCCAGAGTAAACTGCCTCCTACTCAGTCCCAGATGCTAATATATGCATATTATTATTAGCAGTGTATAGAAAACACTCTGAAGTTTCTAAAACTGTTTGAATCATGTCTGTGACTATAACAGAACTTATTTGGCAGGCAAAACCCCGAGGACAAACCATTCAGATTTTGAGGTCACTCTCTTTTCAATGGGATTTCATTGGGAATCCAGATTTCTAAGGGACCTTCCTGCAGTTCCTATCGCTTCCACTGGATGTCAACAGTCTTTAGAAATTGGTTAAGGTTTTTCCTTTGAGAAATGAAGAAGTAGCCCTGTTCAGAACGAGGGTCGAGTGAAGTGTACTGTTTGTTAGAGGCGTGTGACCAGAAAGCATGCTACACATTGTTTTCCTCCAGTATTGAACACAGATCATCCCGTCTTCAATTTTATCGATTATTTACGTTAAAAAATACCTAAAGTTGTATTACAAAAGTAGTTTGAAATGTTTGGACAAAGCTTACAGGTAACTTTTGTAGTCATGTTGAGCGAGTTGGAACCGGTGTTTTTCTGGATCAAACGCGCCAAATAAATGGACATTTTGGATATATATCGACGGAATTAATCGAACAAAAGGACCATTTGTGATATTTATGGGACATATTGGAGTGCCAACAGAAGAAGCTCATCAAAGGTAAGGGATGAATTAAATCTTTATTTCTGCGTTTTGTG
Organism: Salvelinus namaycush; assembly: GCF_016432855.1. Classification (NCBI taxonomy): domain Eukaryota; kingdom Metazoa; phylum Chordata; class Actinopteri; order Salmoniformes; family Salmonidae; genus Salvelinus; species Salvelinus namaycush. Next base: position 9,119,641 of record NC_052323.1, read on the forward strand.
TCGCGCCGGGAGGGTTGAAATATGATGGTCTGTGATTGTTTGCTGGGGTGCTATCCTCAGATAATAGCATTGTTTGCTTTCGCCGTGAAGCATTTTTGAAATTTGACACGTTGTCTGGATTCACAACAAGTGTAGCTTTAATTTGGTATATTGAATGTGTGATTTCATGAAAGTTTAGTTTTTATAGTAATTTATTTGAATTTGGCGCTCTGCATTTTCACTGGATGTTGGCCAGGTGGGATGCTACCGTCCCACATATCCCAGGTAGGTTAAGAAGGCCACCAAAGATTCTGAAATTTCCATCCCCAACTACAACATTTTCTGCCAAGATAGAACTGCCAAAGGGGGTGGTGTTGCAATCTACTGCAGAGACAGCCTGCAGAGTTCTGTCATGCTATCCAGGTCTGTGCCCTAACAGTTCGAGCTTCTACTTTTAAAAATCCACCTTTCCAGAAATAAGTCTCTCACTGTTGCCGCTTGTTATAGACGCCCCTCAGCCCCCAGCTGTGCCCTGGACACCATATGTGAATTAATCGCTCCCCATTTATCTTCAGAGTTTATACTGTTAGGTGGCCTAAACTGGGATATGCTTAACACCCCGGGCGTCCTACAATCTAAGCTAGATGCCCTCAATCTCACACAAATTATCATGGAACCTACCAGGTACAACTCATAGATATATCATCCTATGATATCATCCTGACCAACCTGTCCTCTAAATACATCTCTGCTGTCTTCAACTAGGATCTCAGCGATCACTGCCTCATTGCCTGCGTCCGTAATGGGTCCGTAATGCGTCAAATGACCACCCCTCATCACTGTCAAATGCTCCCTAAAACACTTCAGCGAGCAGTCCTTTCTAATTGACCTGGCCTGGGTATCCTGGAAGGATATTGACCTCATTCCGTTAGTAGAGGATGCCTGGTTATTCTTTAAAAGTGCTTTCCTCACCATCTTAAATAAGCATGCCCCATTCAAAAAAAAATGTAAAAGTACACCTGGATGTTCCACAGCGCTACTGGCATTCTGTGGACAGATGAAACTACAGTTGAGTTGTTTGGAAGGAACACACAACACTACAGTATGTGTGGAGAAAAAAAGGCACAGCACACCAACATCAAAACCTCATCCCAACATTAAAGTATGGTGGAGGGAGCATCATGGTTTGGGGCTGCTTTGCTGCCTCAGGGCCTGGACAGCTTGCTATCATTGACAGAAAAATGAATTCCCATGAACTAAACAACTGCATATGGATTCAAACTTTCATCCTCATTGAATGGGGCCTCTTGTTTTTTCCCAGTTATATAAGCAAGTATAAGGTAAATATGTACTCTACATTCCACCTCCGCTGGTGACACCAGGACACGCTGTGCTACTCCAGCTTAGCACTCACCAACAGTACAATTATGCTCTGCCTATCCCTAAACAGTGTCAAAATTGACAGTTAGACAAACAAATGATACCCGTTAGATATAAATTAAGTGAGCTGTTCACTGTTTCCAATTTCGTGGGGCAACTGTAGAGAAACCCATATTTCAAACTTCTGGTCAATGTCTGCGTATGTCGTTTTCCAACGTGTCTCAAAATGTTTGCATTCTTATTGAGATACCAGAGGAAAGGCTCACCGGGGTATAAAAAAAATACTGTGCTTTGTGGCTCTGAGTTTGAAGTGTGTTTTGCGGAGCAAAGCAAGGGAGAGCATTATTCCATATGGTTGTCAATATGCATGAGTTAATGCACGAGGTCCCACAGAGAAGTGTGGAGATGCATACTGACAACTGGAAAAACAGTTTGCTCTGGGTCCTTTGATTGAGAAATATTTTGCTGAAAAATGTTAAAAAGGGAAATGAGTTATTTGAGTTTGTTTTGGGGGGAAATTGATATGTACACTTGATATCTGCTACATAGATATTGTGCTAAAATGTCTTAAACAGTGCAACAGCAACCGGCCATTGAGAGTTTTTTAATTATAGTTTTAACTACTTTGCATAAAGAGTAGCGACAATTATACTGTAGGTAGCTAGTGTGTCGTGAAATAATAAACAAAGTCATCTGAGTGGTTGATGTTAGACTCTAAGATTTGGAGAGTGAACATTGACTTTGAGATGACAAAGACCGAATTTTTCCTCACAAAAATATATATAAACAGGTGTGTGCTTTTCCAAATCATGTTCAATCAATTGAATTTACCACAGGTGGACTCCAATCAAGTTGTAGAAACACCTCAAGGATGATCAATGGAAACAGGTAAAGGGTCTGAAAACTTATGTAAATAAGGTATTTCAGTTTTTTTTTTTTTTATAAATGTGCAAACATTTCTAAACCTGTTTTCGCTTTGCCATTATGGGGTATTGTGTGTGGATTGATGAGGAAAAACACTGTAACATGACAAAATGGGGAAAAGTCAAGGGGTTGAACAAGCTGTTGATTTTGGCCTGTGGAATGTTGTCTCACTCCTCTATAATGGCTGTGCTAAATTGCTGAATATTGGTGGGAACTGGAACACCCTGTCGTACACGTCGATCCAGAGCATCTGAAACATGCTCAATGGGTGACATGTCTGGTGAGAATGCAGGCCATGGAAGATTTGGGACATTTTCAGCTTCCAGGAATTGTGTACAGATCCTTGCGACATAGGGCCGTGCATTGTCATGCTGAAATATGAGGTGATGGCGGCGGATAAATGACACAACAATGGGCCTCAGGATCTCATCACGGTATCTCTGTGCATTAAAATTGCCATCGATAAAATGCAATTGTGTTCGTTGTCCGTAGCTTATGCCTGGCCATACCATAACCTCACTGCCACCATGGGGCACTCTGTTCACAACGTTGACATCAGCAAACCACTCACCCACACGAAGCCATATACAGTATGTGGTCTGTGGTTGTGAGGCCAGTTGGACGTACTGCCAAATTCTCTAAAACTACGTTGGAGGCGGCTTATGGTAGAGAAATGAACATTAAATTGTCTGGCAACTGCTCTGGTGTACATTCCTGCAGTCAGCATGCCAATTGCACAATCCCTCAAAATTTGAGATATCTTTGGCATTGTGTTGTGTGACAAAATTGCACATTTTATAGTGGACTTTTATTTTCCCCAGCCCAAGGTGCACCTGTGTAATGAGCATGCTGTTTAATCAGTTTCTTGATATGCCACACCTGTCAGCTGAATGGATATTTATTTATACACAAAATTTGAGAGAAATACGTTTTTTGTGCGTATGGAACATTTCTGGAATCTTTTCTTTCAGCTCATGAAACATGGGACCAGCGCTTTATATTTTTGTTCAGTGTATGTTGAACTACAAAACAATAAAATGGGTGAGTTTTCATGACTTTTATGACGGGGCGGCAGGTAGCCTAGTGTTTAGAGCGTTGGACTAGTAACCGGAAGGTTGCAAGATCGAATCCCCGAGCTGAGAAGGTAAAAATCTGTCGTTCTGCCCCTGAACAAGGCAGTTAACCCACTGTTCCTAGGCTGTCATTGAAAATAAGAATTTGTTCTTAACTGACTTCTAGTTAAATAAAGGTAAAATATAAACATGTTGGTGATTTGTTGGATGTGAGTATTGTAGTTCCATCTGCCACTGAGAGGCTATCAAAGATAGTCAGCTTGAAATAAGAGCTCAAATGACTTGTTTTTGGTGCTCCTATAGCCTAGCCGTTTCTGTATTTTGTACCTCTCACAGAAAATTATATAACTATCCGTAAAAGTAGAACTGTACACTGCACTCATTCCTTTTCTTCAAACACAGTAAAAGCCACCTCGAGTCAAAACCGATACCCAAGATTAATTTTGACAGGCAAATAGCCACTCTTAAGTCATGTTGGCTCCTCTGCTGTTTTAGCAGACGTAGGAAGCCCTGGGTTCTCTTTGAGAGATTTACAAGCCCACAAGTGCTTTAGTATTACAGTATAGCGGGGCCCAGCGCAGAAAGAGCCCAGAGTGCAGGTTGGGCTGAAGCAGGGGCTCTAAAAAGGTTGTAGGTTATAAATACTCGACGGGGCGTCCTTCCTGAAGCACATAACACCGGGCTTTGAACAGGGCCCATCCGCTGTGACCTCCTCCTGTCTCTTTCCTATCCCTTCTTGTCCTCACTCCCCCTGCCCCTTCTCTTTGGCCTAACAGCAGTTTGCCTACTGGGTAAACAGGAAGTTTGATGGTGGAGGCTGTACCTGTATGTCTGTCTCTCACTTACTCACACACAACACACACACACACACACACACACACACAGTCTCTTCTCAGCAGACCTGCATGGGGGTCATCACATGAAGGTGGTGTGCAATTTGATGCGCCACGTTGATAGCTTTAATATCAATAGGTCTGGGGGCATTACAACAACATCCTGGCTTTTACAAAGGATTAGAGAGGAGGGCTGCTTTTTCTAGTACAGGTACCTGTATTGGTGTGTGAAAGGAGCTTCATCATCTTCAGCGCTCACCGTGTTCTGATGTTCTGGTCCTTTCCTCCTCTTTTGAATGCACCAGAACAAAATGCCTGTTTAGTCATTTTCTCATGTTTTCTTTCTTTTATGATTATCATTTGAAAAGCCGAAGGAAGAAGGGCTACGGCTCTGCACTGTTTGGCATCTCTGATTCCTCTGAATTTGACCTCAGTTCGCTATAACAATGGCTGAGGTACACATCTCTGCTTGCCTGGTAAATATCTCAACTTGGATGTCTGCCCACCACCTCAAGCTCAACCTCAACAAGTCGGAGCTGCTCTTTCTCCCGGGGAAGGCCTGCCCGTTCCAAGACCTCCATCACGGTTAACAACTCCACGGTGTCCCCCTCCCAGAGTGCAAAGAACCTTGGCGTGACCCTGGACAACACCCTGTTGTTCTCTGCAAACATCAAAGTAGTGACTTGCTCCTTACAGATTCATGCTCTACAACATCCGTAGAGTAGGACCCAACCTCACTCAGGAAGGCTCCCATGTTTAGGGTCAGCGTAGTGGATGTGTTTTTGCCTACCCTCACCACCTGGGGGCATCCGTCAGGAAGTCCAGGATCCAGTTGCAGAGGGAGATGTTCAGTCCCAGGGTCATGAGCTTAGTGATGAGCTTGGAGAGCACTATGGTGTTGAATGCTAAGCTGTAGTCTATAAACAGCATTCTCACAAGTGTTCCTCTTGTCCATGTGGGAGAGTGCAGTGTGGAGTGGCATAGAGATTGCGTCATCTGGGGATCTGTTGGGGTGGTATGCGAATTGGAGTGGGTCCAGGGTGTCTGGGATGATGGTGTTAAGCCATGACCAGCCTTTCAAAGTATTTCATGGCTACATATGTGAGTGCTTATGGGGCAATATTTATTAAACATGTAGGTATTACAAACTGGGTCAGGGAGAGGTTGAAAATGTCAGTAAAGACACCCGCTAGCTGGTCAGCACATGGTCAGAGTATGTGTCCTGGTAATCCATCTGGCCCTACGGCCTTGTGAATGCTTACCGATTTAAAGGTCTTACTCACATCTGCTACGGTAGCAAGATCATACAGTTGTCCGGAACTGCTGGTGATCTCATGCATTGTTCAATATTGCTTGCCTCAGAGCCAGCATAGAAGGCTTTTAGCTCGTCTGGCGTCACTGGGCAGCTCGCGGCTGGGTTTCCCTTTGTAATACGTGAACGTTTGCAAGTCCTGCCACATCCGACGAATGTCAGAGCCGGCGTAGTAGGATTCGGTCTTAGTCCTGTATTGGCGCTTTGCCTGTTTGATGGCTCGTCAAAGGTTCGTAGCGGGACGTCTTATAAGCATCCAGATTAGGGTCCTGTTCCTTGAAAGCAGCAGCTCTAGCCTCTAGCTCAGTGTGGATGTTGCCTGTAATACATGGCTTTTGGTTGGGATATGTACATACGGTCACTGTGGAGGGTACTGTCCCTATTAATAATGTGGTAAACTCCTCAATGTTATCGGTTGAATCCTGGAACATATTCCAGTCTGTGCTAGCGAAACAGTCCTGTTGCCTTGCATCTGCTTCATTGGACCACTTTCGTATTGAGCGTGTCACTGGTTCTTCCTGACTGGTAGTGTACTTTATTGAGTAAAAATGTACTTACTATTACTGAGATATGTGGTTGTCCCACCTAGCTATCTTAAGATGAATGCACTAACTGTAAGTCACGCTGAATAAGAGCGTCTGCTAAATGACTGAAATGTAAATGTTAACTGTGATTTCGATCAAAGGGACAGTGTGAGATTCTAGGCTGTTGCTAGGTAGTTATTTTAACACTGTTGTGATAAACAATTAACCAAAATATAACCGCAACATGTAAAGTGTCTGTCACATGTTTCATGAGCTGAAATCAAATTTTGTGCACAAATTAGTTTACGCCCCTGTTAGTTAGCATTTCTCCTTTGCCAAGATAATCCCTCCACCTGACAGGTGTGGCATATCAGAAGCTGATTTAACACAATGCCACAGGTGTCTCAAGTTTTGAGGGAGCGTGCAGTTGGCATGGTGACTGCAAGAATGTCTACCAGGGCTGTTGCCAGAGTTTTAATGTTAATTTCCCTACCATAAGCTGCCTCCAACATCGTTTTAGAGAAGTATGTCTAACCGGCCTCAGAACTGCAGACCACATATATGGTGTTGTGTGGGAAATCGGTTTGCTAACGTCAACGTTGTGAACAGAGTGCCCCATGGTGGCGTTTGGGGTATGGTATGGGCAGGAATAAGCTACGGACAACAAAATCAATTGCATGTTATCGATGGCAATTTGAACGCATAGAGATACAGTGGCTTGCGAAAGTATTCACTCCCCTTGGCATTTTTCCTATTTTGTTGCCTTACAACCTGGAATTAATATGGATTTTTGGGGGGTTTGTATCATTTGATTTGCACAACATAACTACCACTTTGAAGATGCAAAATAGTTTTTCTTGTGAAACAAACAACAAATAACACACACAAAAAAACAACTTGAGCGTCCATAACTATTCACCTCCCCAAAGTCAATACTTTGTAGAGACACCTTCTGCAGCAATTCCAGCTGCAAGTCTCTTGGGGTATGTCTTTATAAGCTTGGCACATCTAGCCACTGGTATTTTTGCCCATTCTTCAAGGCAAAACTGCTCAAGCTCCTTCAAGTTGGATGGGTTCCACTGATGTACAGCAATCTTTAAGTCATACCACAGATTCTCAATTGGATTGAGGTCTGGGCTTTGACCAGGCCATTCCAAGACATTTAAATGTTTCACCTTAAGCGATTTGAGTGTTGCTTTAGCAGTATGCTTAGGGTCATTGTCCTGCTGGAAGGTGAACCTCCGTCCCAGTCTCAAATCTCTGGAAGACTGAAACAGGTTTCCCTCAAGAATTTCCCTGTATTTAGCACCATCAATCAATTCTGACCAGTTTCTCAGTCCCTGCCAATGAAAAACATCCCCACAGCATGGTGCTGCCACCATGCGGATGGTGTTCGCGAGGTGTTGGGTTTGCGCCAGACATAGTGTTTTCCTTGATGGCCAAAAATATCAATTTTAGTCTCATCTGACCAGAGTACCTTCTTCCATATGTGTGGGGAGTCTCGCACATGCCTTTTGGCAAACACCAAACATGTTTGCTCATTTTTTTCTGGCCACTCTTCCGTAAAGCCCAGCTCTGTGGAGTGTGCGGCTTAAAGTGGTCGTATGGACAGATACTCCAATCTCCACTGTGGAGTTTTGCAGCTCCTTCAGGGTTATCTTTGGTCTCTTTGTTGCCTCTCTGATTAATGCCCTCCTTACCTGGTTTGTGAGTTTTGGTGGTTGGCCCTCTCTTGGCAGGTTTGTTGTGGTGCCATAATATATTTTTTAAATTATAATGGATATAATGGTGCTCCGTGGGACATTCAAGGTTTCTGATATTTTCTTATAACCAACCCTGATCTGAACTTCTCCACAACTTTGTCCCTGACATGTTTGGAGAGCTCCTTGGTCTTAGTGCTTGGTGGTGCCCCTTGCTTAGTGGTTTTGCAGACTCTGGGGCCTTTCAGAACAGGTGTATATATACTGAGATTATGTGACAGATCATGTGACACTTAGATTGCATACAGGTGGACTTTATTTAACAAATTATGTAACTTCTGAAGGTAGTTGGTTGCACCAGATCTTATTTATTTTTCTATTTTTTAAATAATTTTTTTAAACAAGTTATATTTTTTGTTTCACTTCACCAATTTAGGCTGTTTTGTGTATGTCCATTACATGAAATCCAAATAAAAATCAATTTAAATTACAGTTTGTAATGCAACAAAATAGGAAAAACGCCAAGGGGGTGAATACTTTTGCAAGGCACTGTACTATGACTAGATCCTGAGGCCCATTGTCGTGCCATTCATGCGCCACCACCGTTCATGCGCCACCACCATGTTTCAGCATGATAATGCACGGCCCCATGTCGCAAGGATCTGTACACAGTTCCTGGAAGGTTAAAATGTCAATTTCTTCCATGGCCTGCAAACTCACCATACATGTCACCCATTGAGCATTTTTTGGGGGGGATGTTCTGGATCGACGTGTACGACATTGTGTTCCAGTTCTCGCCAATATCCAGCAACTTCGCAAAGCCATTGAAAAGAAGTGAGACAACATTCCACAGGCCACAATCTACAGCCTGATCAACTCTATGCGAAGATGTGTCGTACATGAGGCAAATGGTGGTCATACCAGATAGTGACAGTTTTTTTTATCCACACCCCTACCTTTTCTTTTAAGGTATCTGTGAGCATCAGATGCATATCTGTATTCCCAGTCATGTGAAATCCATAGATTAGGGCCTAATTCATTTATTTCAATTGACTGATTTCCTCATATGAACTGTAACTGAATAAATTCTTAGAAATTGTTGCATGCTGTGTTTAAGTTTTTGTTCAGTATTTGTTCGAAATAGTTTGTAGAATGCTTTGAAACGTCAAGATCCAATCTTTATTTGCTGTATGTTGACGGTCTGTGCATCAGGTGTCTTTGACATGCCTTCTTTGACTCTGAGGGAATAAATATCTAGGCTTTTTGCCCATTTTAATTTAAGGTATAGTACATCTGGTTCTTAGAATGTTGTGTCTGAGGAGTTGGTGAATCGTGAATGTTCCGTAGACATGGATGCATTGACTTTGCTCAAGGATAAATAGTAGACCAAACAGTTGAAAGCTGACTCATACTCTGTACTACACAGTGTATGTTGTTTTTGATTTTGTGCATTTTTTGAATGCATTTTTAAAATTACGATATTGAACTCTGCACTGTGTGAAGTGTGTCTTCTTATGAATCAAACCTTTCTAGACTAACTATTAGCCAACTAAAATACCTACTGCTTGCTGTACACACTCTCTCTCTCTCCCCCCGTTTCTCCTCTTCCCTCTCCCTACATCCCTCCCCTTTATCCCCCTCCCGCTTTTATCTATCTTCATCCCTTTTCTCTCTCCTCTCGCGCTCTAAATTCAATTCAAAGGGCTTTATTGCTCTCTTCTCTCTCTCTCTCTTTCTCTCTCTCTCTCTCTCTCTCATATATATACACAGTGCATTCAGGAAAGTATTCAGACCCCTTGACTTTTTCCACATTTTGTTACGTTACAGCCTTATTCTAAAATTGATTAAATTGTTTTTTTACCCTCTTCAATCTACACACAATACCCCATAAGGACAAAGCAAAAATGCCATCTAAGTATTCAGATCCTTTACTCAGTACTTTGTTGAAGCACCTTTGCTAGCGATTACAGCCTCGATTCTTCTTGGGTATGACGCTACAAACTTGGCACACCTATATTTGGGGAGTTTTTCCCATTCTCTCTGCAGAGAGAAGCTCTGTCAGGTTGGATGGGGAGCGTCACTGCACAGCTATTTTCAGGTCTCTCCAGAGATGTTCGATACGGTTCAAGTCCGGGCTCTGGCTGGGCCACTCAAGGACATTCAGAGACTTGTCCCGAAGCCACTCATGCGTTGTCTTGGCTGTGTGCTTAGGGTCGTTGTCCTGTTGGAAGGTGAACCTTTGCCCCAGTCTGAGGTCCTGAGCGCTCTGGAGCAGGTTTTCATAAAGGATCTCTCTGTACTTTACGCCATTCATCTTTCTCTCGATCCTGACCATTCTCATAGTCCCTGCCACCACCATGCTTCACCATAGGGATGGTATTGACCAGGTGATGAGCGTGACGCTTGGCTATCAGGCCAAAGAGTTCAATCTTGGTTTCATCAGACCAGACAATGTTGTTTCTCATGGACTGAGAGTCCTTTAGGTGCCTTTTGGTAAACTCAAAGCGGGCTGTCATGTGCCTTTCACTGAGGAGTGGCTTCCGTCTGGCCACTCTACCATAAAGGCCTGATTGGTGGAGTGCTGCAGAGATAGTTGTCCTTCTGGAAGGTTCTCCCATTTCCACAGAGGAACTCTGGAGCTCAGTTTGGCGCTGCGGCCAGCCGTAGGAAGAGTATTGGTGGTTCCAAATTTCTTCCATTTAAAAATGATGGAGGCCACTGTGTTCTTGGAGACCTTCAATGCTACAGAAATTTGTTGGTACCCTTCCCCAGATCTGTGCCTCGACACAATCCTGTCTCGGAGTTCTACAATTCCTTCCATCTCATGGCTTGGTTTTATCTCTGACATCCACTGTCAACTGGGGGACCTTATATAGACGGGTGTGTGCCTTTCCAAATCATAGCAAAGGGTCTGAAGGCGTTTTTGCTATTTTATACATTTGCAAAATGTTCTCAAAACCAGTTTTTTGCTTTTTCCTTGTGGGGTATTTTGTGTAGTTTGATGAGGGGAAAATAATAATTTAATCAATTTTAGAATAAGGCTGTAACAAAATGTGGAAAAAGTGAAGGGGTCTGAATACATTTCCTGAATGCACTGTATATCCCTGTTTCTCTCTTTCCTCTCCCTACCTCCCTCCTTTTATCCTCCTCCATCCCCCCTTTTATCTCTCTTTCTCCCATTCTGCCTCACTCACTCACACATACACACACATTCACTCACTCACTTTTTCACCCAGACGTAGGTGTTTCTGGAGGAGTGAGTGGGACATGTAGATGCAGCTCCTGGGTCTGAATGCCACTTCCTGTCGTGTGAAAGGCGAGCCTGGGGAGCCGGAGCCCTCCTGAAAGTCTTGTTTGCCATTCCTGTGGCTGTGGGGCCGAGCGCCTCTGAAAAGGGAGTCGGGGGGGCGAGGGTGGCTACATCCGTGTTTGCCAGGTGTTCCTTTTGTGATCCTCACCTTGCGTCGAAGTACAGAGAGAGGGAGGAGAGTAGGTGTGGGGGGGGATAGGTAGGGGGAGAGAGGGAGGAGGGTAGGTTGTGGGAAGAAGGGTGGGAGAGAGAGGGAGGAGGATGGGGGGAAGGGTAGGTGGTTGGAAAGAGGAAGGAAGGTAGGTGGTTGGAGAGGGGGAGGAGGGTAGGTGGGGGATGAGGGGGAATTGGGGGGGAGAGAGGGATGAGGGTAGGTGGGGGGAGAGAGGAAGGATGGTAGGTGGTTGGAGAGGGGGATGAGGGTAGGTGGGGGAGAGAGGGAGGAGGGTAGGTAGGTGGGGGGAGAGAGGGAGGAGGGTAGGTGGGGGTGGGGAGGGGAAAAGATCCTGCCATTCTTCTAGTGAGATAATCTGCTGCCGGAGCAGGAAATGGGCTGTGAGGTGTTGTGAAAAGGTGTGTGTGTGTGTGCCGCGTGTATCTTTGCGTGTGTGTCGAAGGGTGTGTGTGTCGAAGGGTGTGTACTGGGTCTCTACCTGTTTACTTTGTGCAGGTTCATGGGTTATGTGCCTGCTGTTATGCTCAGGTGGTAAAACATTTTTTCACAGCCCATCAATGCTGTATTATCAACACTGTATTATCAAAGTCATCATCATTCCACAGAATAACAGCCCTCCCTGCAATAGCATGTAGGAGTGTAGACTATATCCTATTTTTCACATGTTTAATTGTGTACACTATTGTCTTTTGCATGTATTAGTGCACCATAACATAATGTTGCTCACACTATCCGTGTTGCTCAAGAGAGATTCGAAGAGGATTAATATTACTGGGAAAAGACAGACTTTTGGGTTTGTTTGTTTTGAGATGAAGCATTTGACAGCATGCGAATAGGCCAGTTTATCTATCTTTAGAAACGCAGGGTGTTTTTTTATGCCGAAAGGAATCACCTAGATCCGGAGTGTTACACAACTGGAGGTGCGGTTAGTTGGCAGAGTTTTAAATGAGCGTACATGACAGAATGTCAGACGGCAAGTGCTGCTGCACTTGCACCATTAACCCAGCCATTAGCAACCAGAGCTGGCCACCACACAGATATACAGTTAGCCTGTAGCTTTTAGCTAGCCACTACCTATCTAATGAAAAATAATTATCAGACAGTTCCTTCTTGTACATTTCAATAAGCATCTACTTTTGTGTCTATATACACCACTATTCATGTCACAGACCAGGAGTGTATAATTAAATTGCAAGGAGTTTACAGTAAGACAAATACAGAAATAGACTTGTGTATGGTGTTGTGTTTCACGCACAGTGCCCAAGGTCAGGAAAGTTTCAACTAATATCTTCTTGTAAAATAGAAGATGTAAGTCTCTGAAAACAGGATTTACGACTATTGCTGGTTTGAGTCTAGTGTACTGAGAGTGAGTGTCTTGGAAAGAGCAGTGTCAGATTATTCAGATGGTCCTGGTCGGTCCCTGGATTGGAGATGCTGCTGGAAGTGGTGTTGGAGGGTCAGTAGGAGGCACTCAATGCCCCCAGGGCAGCGATTGGGGACATTGCCCTGTGTAGGCAGCCGTCTTTTGGGTGGAGACGTTAAACGGGTGTCCTGACTCTCTTTGGTCACTAAAGATCCCATGGCACTTATCATAAGAGTAGGGGTGTTAACCCCGGTGTCCTGGCTAAATTCCCAATCTGGCCCTCAAACCATAACGGTCACCTAATAATCCCCAGTTTACGATTGGCTCATCCTCTCCCCTCTAACTATTTCCCAGGTTGTTGCTGTAAATGAGAATGTGTTCTCAGTCAACTTACCTGGTAAAATAATGGTTAAATAAATCAAATACAAATCGACATTGCATTTCTTTAAATAACTATACAGTATGGACAATTGTAGGCTCTACCACATTGGTTATGTTCATAATGGTGGTATTCCATAGGTTCTTTGGCCAGCACTGAAAGGGAGATCTATCAAATCAAATCAAATGTATTTATATAGCCCTTCTTACATCAGCTGATATCTCAAAGTGCTGTACAGAAACCCAGCCTAAAACCCCAAACAGCAAGCAATGCAGGTGTAGAAGCACGGTGGCTAGGAAAAACTCCCTAGAAAGGCCAAAACCTAGGAAGAAACCTAGAGAGGAACCAGGCTATGAGGGGTGGGCCAGTCCTCTTTTGGCTGTGCCGGATGGAGATTATAACAGAACATGACCAAGATCTTCAAATGTTCATAAATGACCAACATGGTCAAATAATAATAATCACAGTAGTTGTCGAGGGCGCGACAGTATACCACAGGCACATATTGATTAGGTAATTAATACCGAAGTAAATGAATATGGATTAGAGGGGTACTGGTATTAGGTCAATGACACAATATGAGTGTTTCGGTTTGTATTGTAAATATGTCCGCTATGAGTTTTACTCTGTTGTAATCCAATATTGTCTGTCTGGCGTAAAGAATGATAATGCTAGTTGGAATGATTGACCTTGCGGCTGGAGTCTGTTTTGTAGCTTGTGGCGCAGTCTGTCACTATATCTGTTGCCGGGTCCACTCTCTCCTGCGTTGTCCAAGCTTGCCCCCTCAGTCATCACCATGGCGACAGCCAGTCTGATCTGGAATGTTGCTCAGCACTAGTGAGGCTTTGCTACCACCACCCAACCCCACCCCTAACCCCTGAAAAGTATCAAAGTATAAATTAGGGCCACCCTCCACCCGCTTGCCCTTCACATACCTCATGCGATCGAAACTCGGAACACACCAATTCGACCAGATTCCACTTTCTCAAATTGCAGAAAAATGCTTCTCTTACGGGCCTCCTCCTCCTCTTGAGTGGGGCTATTGTTTCACGCCTTAACCCTCCCTCCTCCCTGTGCTGTCTGCCCCTCTTTACCATTGCTTGACAATAAACACACCTTTCTCCAAGCCAGAGTCCTTGGACAGGTAACTCCCTGGCAACACTGCAGAAGTGCTTTGTCTCTGTATGTGTAGACAGAGATAAAAAAGGAAATGTGCTATATGAAATGAAAAACGTTTATTGGATCGTTCTTTCACGAGATGGAATGATGTGGTCTGGACTTCCACTATCCAGATGCACACATACAAGATGTTAATACATACAAGATGTCTTCGTGTTGATACTTTTGATTGAACGACATGTGCTTTCTAACGACTCCTGATAAGTTTTTGCGATGAATGACCTTGTCGTCTATCTATCGGAATATGCTGGTCATGCTAGCCACGTTATAAGGAAAACGATCTAATGCTATTGAGTTGTCCTTGATGAAAATAAACGTTGGTGACAGGCGGTTGGTTTAGGATAGACAGAAAGGGAGGCGGAAAGAAACCCGGGGGGAGAAAAGTGGAGGAGCGAGAGGGCAAGTAGAGAGTGAAGGGGTACGGAATAAAGAGAGACCGAGGTGCAAATCACTCTGAATGACAGGACACAATTAGACAACAGCTGGTGCCGCACACCCAGTGAGGTCATTTAGTGCCCTCCTCCCCTCAGCTGTGATTCAGCATTGCCTTCCTGATCCCCACATCCATGTCCTTTCCTCATTGCGCACTTTTCCTAGACCCATCCCAATTCCTGTTCCAATCCCCATTCTCCTCACTGTGGTATCTACGTAGCACCAATCCCAGACCATATTTTCAATTTGTTTCACAGGGCTCTGTTCTGGGAACTCTTCTGTTTGCATTTGTATCTTTACTCTTCGTCTACTTTGGAGTCTTCCTTCAGACCTTGAAGTCGGTAGTGTACAGATGTAGCAATGGCATCAGTAAAACACTGTCAAGATCCTGTGAACTCGTATTGTGCAAGTCAAACTGTGAAGGAATTCTCTTTGTGTGCTCGTAGTCATCTCTGCTCACCAAAAGACTAGCCAAGTAACTCAGCTCATCTTAGCTGCATTATATTTCAATGGGAAGTTCCTAAAAAAAGATCAATGATTTAGGAAAGAGGTCAATGATCACCACATAAATCATGTTCCACTGCAAAGGAGGGTTCGGGAGCAGATGTGTCTTCAGCACTTGGCAGAGGGTTGCTTACCCGGATCAAAAAAGGCCCAACCCTCCGACCATAAACATGTCCTCCCTCAACCCCAAACGGTGGCTACACAGGACCAGCCCTGGTGCACAGCACGCCTCCCCCTCCTTCCTTCTCTCTCTTTCAACACATCCCTCTCTCAACTTCCTTCCTGTCCCGCCCTCTGAATTTTAATACCTGCCTGTCATGTTTTCTTCCCTTCACCAGACCCTTGCTGCGCATCTAGTAATTACCACAGCACCAAGAAAACCCTTTCATTTAAAGGATTGGCAATTATCTCAGAGAACACAATGAAATTGCTTCCCCTTTGGAGGAAGGGGATGTTTGAACCCGTACGGTGCAGAATGTTGCGCCGCCTTGCTCTTGAAGCAGAGGAGCGGAGGTGGAGACAGGGAAAAGGGCTTTGTAGATGCTTTTTTTTTCACATGCTCAGATATGTGATTATCACAAAGAGGCTGGGATAGAACGAAGGTCAGGTGTTAGGCATTTATTGCTCAGATTTGTTCCTTGTTGTAAAGTCACAGGAGGCCCGGTCCTGGCCGATACGCCGCCCTAGGCGAGACAAAAAAAATTGTCGTCCTCCTATCCCGAAAAAGTAGAATAGTAACCTAGGCTATACAGTGTCGCCCCGCAATGCACTTTTATGAATGCCTATCCGTGTGGTTTGTAGTTGCATTGGCGTTATAGTCCAGATACCTGACAGAGCATGCGTGGCAATAGGCCTAGCTGATTGAGTTGAGGCTGTCAGTGAAAAGCATCTGAAATATGTGTAAAGATAATGTGTCTTTGAGTATAATTTGAAATGTTGAGACAAGAAGAAAGGGAGGGATGGGTGGAGGTGATATAGACGCATATCTCTGAGAATTCATAATGTAGGATTCCTGGCCTGTTGTGCGCAAAGTGCCCATTTGGGGATGTCTGATTTCTGACCACCGCTACTGAGCTTCTCAGTCATTTTTTCTTCGCCTTACAGAGTAAGTAAACAAAGTCTGTTTTTTTTTACATCCATTGCGAATGACAGGCTAATTGTTCCTCATAGTATTTGAAAAATCTTTCCCACACTCCCCCTCAATAGTCATCAAGCCATGGTGTGAAAGAGCAAAATATCATTCTCTGAGGATCCCGTATATCCAGTGGAAATGTCATAAAATGCCTGAACAGTTTTCCATAGTGTAAAACAGTTGTATGTCCCGAGCTCACTGGCACAGGAAACTCTGAGGGCCAGGAATAGGCAAGTTGATACAATGTTGCAAGTTTGCTATTGACAGCTTTGGGACTAACCCAGTTGATTGATTTGATACAATGTTGCACTTCACTAGCGATAGCTCAAGTCAAGACAGATAGAAAGGGAGGCAGACAGGCGGAGTAGATAGATGAATGTGATTGAAAGAACCTGAATTTTCATCAGGATATTTTCTACTGTTTTTATTTGTCAGCTTTATGCATTTTTTTACTTAGTTGACGATGGAAGTTATTTGGCCTATAGGCTATCTCTGAGTTCCATGCGCTCATTTCTTTAGCTGCAAATGGCTCACGGTGGAGGCCTATCAATGTGTCCATATGGTAGAGTCCGGTGCACTCGCATTAGTTGAATTTTACAGTGCCTTGCAAGATTTCTTCACAATTTGCTATATTACAAAGTGGGATTAAAATGGATATAATTGTCATTTTTTTGGTCAACAATCTGCTCAAAATACTCTGTCAAAGTGGAAGAAAACATTTTTAAAAGATTAATAAAATATGTATCACTCAAATATAGTCGTTGCATAATTATTCAGCCTCTTTGTTTAGGCAAGCCTAAATTAGTTCAGGAGTAAAATATGGCTTAACAAATCACATAATAAGTTACATGGACTAAGATTAGGGGTCGACATTATTTTTTAAAGTTGTACAGATCAGGGTTGGGTTATAAAAAAATATCAAAAACTTTGAACATCCCATGGAGCACCATTAAATGCTAAGAGAGGGCTGCCCACCAAAACTCACGGACCAGGCAAGGAGGGCATTGATCAGAGTGGCAACAAAGAGACCAAGGATAACCCTGATGGAGCTGCAAAGCTCCACAGCGGAGATTTGAGTACCTGTCCATAGGACCACTTTAAGCCGTACACTCCACAGAGCTGGGCTTTATGGAAGAGTGGCCAGAAAAAAGCCATTGCTTAAAGACAAATATAAGCAACCATGTTTGGTGTTCGCCAAAAGGCATGTGGGAGACTCTCCAAACATATGGAAGAATGTACTCTGGTCAGATGAGACTAAAATGTTGCTTTTTGGCCATCAAGGAAAACGCTATGTCTGGCGCATACCCAACACCTCGCATCACCCCGAGTACACCATCCCAACAGTGAAGCATGGTGGTGGCAGCATCATGCTGTGGGGATGTTTTTCATCAACAAGGACTGGGAAACTGGTCAGAATTGAAGGAATGATGGATGGCGCTAAATACAGGGAAATTCTTGAGGGAAACCTGTTTCAGTCTTCCAGAGATTTGAGACTGGGACAGAGGTTCACCTTCCAGCAGGACAATGACCCTGAGCGTACTGCTAAAGCAACACTCGAGTGGTTTAAGGGGAAACATTTAAATGTCTTGGAATGGCCTAGTCAAAGCCCAGACCTCAATCCAATTGAGAATCTATGGTATAACTTAAAGATTGCTGTACATCAGCGGAACCCATCCAACTTGAAGGAGCTGGAGCAGTTTTGCCTTGAAGAATGGGCAAAAATCCCAGTGGCTAGATGTGCCAAGCTTATAGAGACATACCCCAAGAGACTTGCAGCTGTATTTGCTGAATAGTTGTGAATAGTTATGCACGCTCAAGTTTTCTGTTTTTTTGTATAATTTCTTGTTTGTTTCAAAATAAAAAAAATATTTTGCATCTTCAAAGTGGTAGTTATGTTGTGTAAATCAAATGATACAAACCCCCCAAAAATCTATTTTAATTCCAGTTTGTAAGACAACAAAGTAGGAAAAATGCCACGGTGGGTGAATACTTTCGCAAGCTGCTGTAAATCTTTTGTCTTGCCCGTTCACCCTCTGAATGGCACACATACACAATCCATGTCTTAATTGTCTCAAGTCTTAAAAATCCATATTTTTTTCATCTACACCGATTGAAGTGGCTTTAGCAAGTGACATCAATAGGGGATCATAGCTTTCACCAGCATTCATACCTGGTCAGTCTATGTCATGTGTTCTTAATGTTTTGTACAGTAGATGTATATACTCTTTCTAACGTATAGGCTCCATGATTTATGTTAGATGACTTTGACGGAGCGTTGGTGGAGCGCCACAGCCCTGCGTTACTCCAACCGCACCATGGAGTGGCGCGCTGGGAATGGATGAGATGCATATTTTGCGCCCCTGCCTTTGGCAAAGTGGGCACTTCTTATCATGGGGCGGCATCAGCGCTCACCTTTATAGCCCATATACCACGGGGTGAGAGAAGTTTTCATTGTTTTGGAGCAGAATTATGTAAAGTGTTGTTGGAGGTGCGTCTTGGTCAGTTTAGCTCTGGGCGGCTGCCTAATCCTGCCTAATGGGCGGGCCGGCCCTGAGTCACAGCTCTTAAAATATGAATGTGGTTGGGAGAAAGAGGCTGAAATAGCTACCTTTGCACAGCTTGATTTAGTGGCATGGCCTCCTGTTAACCTCAGCCGGAACCTATATAGTTGTTAAGGCCATTGTAAATAATAGCTTTATGGTACCATGGGCCGCTCAATGGATGCCAACCAAACTTGATCCTTACAGTGCCATGACATTCGGATGCTACCCCACGCACACTGGAGGCAAATCGACAAACCTACTACTCTACGATTGGTGTTGTCTTTTCAGTTAACGTGTCAGTATGTGGAGGGTTGGGGAGCTGAATGCATGAACAGTCGGTCGCAGGCTTGCACAACTTTAACCAACATTATTTTGTACAAAATAACAGCAATGGAGCTTAGCACAGTGAAAAATAGCTGAAAGAAGTTCTAAATTGTACCTTTATTGATATTAATTTGGGTACTCCGTACTTGATATGAGTACAGGAGTAACATGGCTAGTATAGCAAGGCACTGTGCTGGATGGGGTCTTCAACTTATTCCGCCTGCTGTATGTTTTGCCCCACCGCCACAGTGTTCGGTTTGTGAGGTGCCCCTACTGTGCCTATCTGGAAGTTCCACCTGTTGTTTTACGCCTCCTGCCCTCCCATCTGTGGGGAGAAGAGTTTGGCCGGAACACCCGGTTGCCTCGGCAACACTGCAAGCACACACTGCTACCGCAGCGGATTGGAACAGGAACCAACCTATCCATGTCAGTCTGCAGGCAGGATCTGGGCCATTCCTTGTGTTAACAGATTATCTGGTTTCCATTCAAACGGGTCGGGTATCGCAGCTTGGCTTTCTGGGAAAGCGACCCCAGCCAGCCTGCTTCTCTTTTTCTTTTTACCCCAGAGCTCCCTCTCCTACCATATCCTGTCCTAATTATGCACTCTTTTGTGCGTACATTTTTTGTTGTGCTTCTCTTTCTCAATTCACTCTCTCCTTCTTGCTCTCTACTTGAAGATATGAGGAAAGAGATTTTGAAGTTTGGAGTCTGTCAAGGTGCTGTCCTTGATCCCCCCCCCCCCCCCCCCCCCCCCATCCTCTCTGTGGCTGAAAGGGAATACTGTGTTTTCAGTGCATAAAAGGCTTGGCACTGTCAACAGGGTGTATCCACCGGGGCCCGTTGAACACACTTGGAGTGGAGCTTCAGTGTTTCTGCAGTACGGGGGGAGGGAGGGTTGGAGTGGGCCAGGAAAAACGGGGGAGGGAGGGAGGCAGCTGGTAGGGATTACCAGCCGGAATGATAGGGTACACAATTACAAACATACTGAGCGTTGTACGGATGTACGGAGCAACACTCTGCCAATGATATTTTGCGGCTTTGGAAAGGGGGGCAGGTTCTCTGGTTGGTGGCATGGGGTGGGATGGTGTGTGGTGGAGGAATAGCTAGACAGGTAAGTGTCAGGCGTCAGGAGGAAGATGGAGGTTGGGGGTGGGGTGTGTTTGGGGAGGGCAGGAGAAGGGCAGAGGTGTTGTGTACACAATGGGCATGTAAACCAAGTGGGCACTCCGTTGTGACAAAAACAGGTTTGTCGCCCTCGCGCAGGGTCTGATTACGGGGCCGAGCCATTGAAAACAGGGAGAAGATGACCTTGTCTACCTCGAAATCTGACACAGGTCTTCACATGCAGGGGGATTTTTTAATGTCTTTCATTCTCTCACTCCCTCTCTTTTTCTGGATGTTCAAACACTGGGGCAGCTAATTGCTATTTTGAGAGCTAGATATAGCCCAGATATTTTTTTTCTTAATTAAGCCTGTTGACAGGGTTTCCCGGTCTACTTGCCCCCACCCACCCCCTTCTGCCTCCTACATCCACAGGTACCCACCCCTTTGGATGCTCCCCCTGTCCCTCCGTCCACCCCTGTCCTTGCCTGGCAGACTCAATTGGTGCTCATGGACTCCTGCCAGACCAAAGGAAGGGGACAGGATGGAAGGATTATGGAGTGGGAGAAAGAGTACTCTTTATGTCATCTCTCTCTCTCGCACTCTATCTCACACACACACACACACACACACACACACACACACACACACACACACACACACACACACACACACACACACACACACACACACACAGGACTCTCACCATAGTCTCAGCTTGGGATAAAGCAGTGGTATTCAAAGTCGGGGTCATGACCCCTGGTGGGGTCGTGGGGGAACTGCAGTGGAGTCACCAAAATAAAATACATGTTTTTTTACGTGTTTTTTTTTTTAAGAAACAAAAAATGAAGTGTACAGATTATTGTGTGGGACAATTTACAAACGTTTTTTAGCAAAGATACGGTTTATGGAGTAAATATATTAATTGGTTTCTTTTAATTTGATAAGAGATGAAAATATAATTAATTTAATGTTATTTGTTAAATGTAAAAATCTAAATTAACCAATTTTAAGGTTGTGTCATTAGATTTGGGGTGGGGTCGCGAGAAAGTCTTGCTAAAAAAATCGGTTCCCTAAAATGAGTGCAGAAAAAATGGGGTCCCTGCTGAAAAAGTTTGAATACCACTGGGGTAAAGGGTAAACAAGCTAATGTTTATATTTCACGGAAGTGGAAACTGATCCGACTGAGTCAGCCTCGTCACTCAGCAATGTGTGTGTTTATGTTTGTCTCTCTGTGTGTATGCACGTAAGTAGGTCTCGATTTGTGAGTGAGAGCGCGTGTGTTGCAAGTGCGTGCCTGTGTGTGTGTGTGTGTGTGTGCGTGTGTGCAAGCTTGAGGCTGTATGTGTTTCACAGGTATGTTTTCGAAACTATTGAGTGTGTGCGTGTATTCAGGAAGCTGAGGTGATTCTTTCAGCACCCTGCCAGCAGGCTGACCTGTGTCTGATGCCGGTGATGACTGTGACGATAATGGCGTCTGGGAGCACGAGGGAGTGCTGGTGTGAAAGACACAAAACAAATGCAAACCAAGGTGATAGCCACCAAGACTACATCACACCTGAAGCCTTCATATTAAAACACCAAATGAAGAAAAAGAAAACCCCTTGAACTCCTACTCTTAAAAGTCCTCTTTTTCCATCACTCCTACATGGCTGAGAGAAGGAGGAGGAGGACAAGGGCCGCCAGAGAAACACAATGCGCTCAGGGTTGCGTGTTAGGAGCCAGCTGAATGGCACCGGGCTTAATGAGAGCCTGGCGGGGACGCTGAGGTGGGCTGGCACCTGCAGTCTGGCTGGAGGGGAAGGGGGAGCAGGGAGGGTTGGGGAGAGCTGGGTCACCCCCCCCCCCACCCCTGTACCCAGGCCCGGTCCACGTCCCCCCTGTCCCCCACAACAGCACTTCCTCCTTCTTCCCATGCCCTATTAGCAGTCTTGGCGGGGTGGCCACCCCTCTCGCCTCTCCCCCTCGTTAGATCTTTACCCCTCATGCAGCTCTTGACTCCGCTTGGCATTTGGAACCTCGGGTGCGTAGTTATATTTTGTTGAGTTTGCCATGCCAAACGATATCTAACCCTCCCACTCCAGTGTCCATGCACATTGTAAACACGGTATTTGCGCTGACCCAGTATATATAGCTTACTTACTTTCTCGTGTTCTTCTTATTTTTATTTCTCATGTTTAATTTTTTATTTATTTATTACTGCATTGTTGGGAAAGAGCCAGCAAGAAAGGCATTTCACTGTAGTTGTGCATGTGACCATAAAAACGTAAAACTTGAAATCTTGACAGTCAGATTTTCTGTACTTCGGTTTGAGAGCTTTTCCACGTTATTTGCATATCTCAAAAACAGTCAGCACTGTACTGTACTTTCAGCAGTCAGTTTTATGAATAGTTGTTTAATTTCTCCCCGAAGACTCCCCCCACTTACACCCCCCCCCAACCCACACACAAGCTGAGGCATACAACGGGACATCGCAGTGTGACAGAAGTTATGAGGACCTTGAATGTACCAAAAGGGGGAGATGGAGGAAAATAAATCTGTGGTTGTGTCCGTCTGTCTGCAGGGTTATGTGACAGGTCTGGCTGGAGTGGCAGTTCTGCACACACCATAGGGGACTGTCAACCCTCTAATTAGAACTTGTAAAGGGGAGGCGGGGGTACGTTTCCACGAGGGGGTCTGTGGCTGAGAGGATGGTGAAGTGCAACCTGCAGCACTTGTACTAAATGTATTTTTTATGTTTGGTTATCATGAGGGGGGAGCCACAGGGGGGCGGGGGGGTTGTAACTATTCACAGCTGTGAAGACATTTCCTTCGCCCCCTGTACCCAGCACCCTCAGATCCGCTCTGTTTGTTGTCACTGGACTTTTGCTTGTTAAATGAAATTCGGAAGCCCTTGCTTTCGTCCGTCATCCCCCATACCCCCCAGAAGGAGGCTGGTACTGTAAAAAGGGGGACAGTTTTGAGGGGGGGAGCACTGAAAGCATTTATGTTTGACAAGACCGAGAGAGAGAGGGAGAGGCGGGTGAACAGAGAAAGAAGCAAGGCAGAGTAGTGAAAGACAAGATAAATATTTCTGACATTTTGAGAGGGGAGGCGCTGGTAACGAGTTGGCCGGCGCAAGGGCCACCACGTCAAACCAGGCCACTTTATGGGTTCTGACGGATTATGGAAACCAGACATTGATAGTTTACACCTAACGCAATACCCTTATAATTATACTGTGAACTGTGGACAGGACAGCTCACAGGATACACCTCTCTGGTAAGCAAACATACATGTATTTTATGGCAGCCGCTTTACTGCTATTTTATTCCGGGCTCCAGTGACCTGACATTTCAACGGGGCTCAGCCTAATTTCCTCTCCTTTTCTTCACCTTTTCTTTGGTGGCTCACTCCCCCACTCCCACTTAACCCACATGTCCCTTTATTTCTGTGTTTAACGTTTGTTTTGGCTATTTTTGTGTCCTATCCAAATAAATGTAGACACTTTTTGACAGCGGCCAT
Source organism: Salvelinus namaycush (assembly GCF_016432855.1). Lineage (NCBI taxonomy): Eukaryota > Metazoa > Chordata > Actinopteri > Salmoniformes > Salmonidae > Salvelinus > Salvelinus namaycush. The sequence goes on from NC_052323.1 coordinate 9,143,312, forward strand.
TTTGTGTGAGTGTTGCAAGAGGTGTGAGGTGCTCAGGGGGTTGTTTAGAGCCTGGCAATTTAACTACACACCCAGCAGCTGTGGCCGTGTTAGCTCGGACCTCCCCCGCCCCCCCTAGGAGGCATCCCCATAACAGTGGGATGCAGCTGCTACCATCCTACCAGCCCACCCTCTCACCTGGTCCGCACCCGGTATGTGACAGTGAACCCCACCTGTCACATATACACACACACACACACCTCCTAAAAGAGGGGCCTATGTTAACGTGGTGCTTCCATTAATTCCCAAACACTCTAAGACAGACCAAGGAACATGACAGGTGTTTGTGGTCAGCTGTGAACCAATGCGTCCTGTGGTTCTGGTCCTGCAAGATCTAATCACAATGGCTAGATGTAAACATTCTGCAACAGACTGTGATTGGGGCAGCAGGTGCCATAAGGGGTTGACAGGTACCGGAGCAATCACTTCTTGGACATTGTGGCGTCGCCTGACATAAGCAAGTCAGTAAGCAAAATAAGCAAAATCAGACTGAAAGCCTCTAATATTTTGATCTGATCCCAATTCTCGGTTGCTTCTCCCTTCCTCTGCCTCTCTCTCTTTTCTAACCCTCTCCACAATGTTATTGGGTGGCACCAACTCCTACTGCCTGCCCCCCACTCCTGTCCCCTGCCCTCCCTGAAGACACCATCTCCTATGCACCCCCCTGGTCTGATGGTGTGGACCAGCTGCACGGTGTGCATTGTTGTGGTCCCACTTTATCTCTGTAGTGTCCCCAGCCAGCATAGTTGCAGGGTGGCCCATGTATCTCCACCGTGGAAGTGAGTGAGTCACCGGGGCCTCTGCGGATTGCAGACTGACAGGTTTAGGAAACCACATAGAGCGGATGCCTTTGGGGCAGGGAACAGACTCAACTAATGTCTCAGCCAGCCATACTCCCAGCCAACCAGCGTTGGGAAATGTCCCTTTCAAAGAAGAAGATAACAATCGAGCATAAAAAAAGGATGTGGCATGAAAAAAGGATTCTGTATGTGGATTTGATGGCTCAGTTGATTGGAGCATGATGCATGGTAACACCAGGATTGTGAGTTTGATTCCTGCATTGGACCACATATAACCGTACTGAACCACATATAACCCTACTGAACCACATATAGGCCTACTGAACCACATATAGGCCTACTGAACCACATATAGGTCTACTGAACCACATATAGGCCTAACCACATAAGCCTACTGAACCACATATAATGTAGGTCTACTGAACCACATATAGGCCTACTGAACCACATATAAGCCTACCGAACCACATATACTGTAGGCCTACTGAACCACATACAATGCATTCGGAAAGTATTCAGACCACTTGACTTTTTCCAAATTTTGTTACATTAAAGCCTTATTCAAAAATGTATTACATTTTTTTAAATCCTCATCAATCTACACACAATACCCCATAATGACAAAGCGATCTTTGAGATTTTTGCACATTTATAATTTTTTTTAAACGAAAATACATTAGTTACGTAATTATTCAGACCCTTTGCTATGAGACTCGAAATTGAGCTCAGGTGCATCCTGTTTCCATTGATCATCCTTGAGCTGTTTCTACAACTTGGACTTCACCAGTCGTAAATTCAATTTATTGGACATGATTTGGAAAGGTTCAGTGCATTTGTTCAACACTTTTTTGGTTACTACATGATTCCATATGTGTTATTTCATAGTTTTGATGTCTTCACTATTATTCTACAATGCAGAAAATAGTAAAAAAAAAAAAAAATAAGAAAAACCCTTGAAAGAGTAGGTGTGTCCCAACTTTTGACTGGAAATGTTCAGAGGCTTGGATTCCCAGCATTTTTCACCGGTTATAGAGAGGTAGTGGCCTTCAGAGATAGGAAGTCATCTGTCGTTACAGCGTATTCACTTCTAGAGGAGGATCGCAATCTCTGGAATGATTACTGTTGTTATCGGCAGTGAAGCTTGGCTGGCAGAGCGAGGCTTTTTTTCGCCCTGTTTTGATCAGGCGGACTGAAGCCACTATACTGTATCCTGACTTTTTTTCTGCGATTGGAAAGTATTTTGAAGTACTTTTTTTCTAAGTACCTGGTGGAAAGTTCCCATTCGATGTCACCATGTTGAGATGCAGAGGTTCATGATCAGTGTGACTATTTCTCTTAATAGTTAACTCAGAGAAGAATATGGGCTACTGTGATAACCTCATACTTTGAATATAGGTACCTTATTCACCAATAACTGCAGTGTTTCTTCTCTGTGACGTCTGAGAGTTGTTAGCATGAGGTTATAGTGGGTTTTGTCAGTGTCCTCTGCTCCAGCTGTCTGTATACTTCTCTGTCTCTCCTCCCGTCCCCGTCCCCCCCTCGTCCCCCCTCCATCACAGTCTTTCTGCTGTCAAGCCAAGGCTTCAGGTGGAAGGATGGCGTTACGAAAGAGCCCGTCAACGCTTGCCCGACATGCCAAGCCAAGTATTTTTCTTTTGGGGTCCTGCACCACACCCCCCGGATCCTTGAAAACAGGAAGTGTATCTTGTTAAGTGATGGATGGGCCCCTGCTCTTCCTGAGAGGACCAGAAAAAAGACCTTTGCCTCCAGGGAAGTCAAATGAGTTTAGCAGTCTCAACAGCCCAGAGTTGGTCTGTTTGTGTGAGCACCTGGATAGTTGGGAGTGTGCATGTGTAGCTTTTTGTACACGTGTGAATGTGTGTGTCTTTATGGTAGAGAAAGCGTGCAACTTTGCTTGTAGGAAATACCCCGATAATCTGTTGCAAGCAACATCTAGGGTTAACAAACGTAAATGGATTTAGCATGTTGAGCTAGATCATCTTAACACTCAGTTCTTCCCGGTGTGCCCTGTTAGGGTAGTTGTATTGTGGAGGCCCTGTAGGTTGTGTGTCTGTCTGCCTGTGTGTGTGTGTGAGGGGTCGGCAAGTTTGCGCTGGCATGCGGCCGCCACATACTTCCAGGGAGAGCAACTCCGGAAGTGTCCCTGGCACGTCCACAGTGGAGCGGAGTACGCACTTCGGCGACAATCAACCACAGGCCCCCCTCTGTCCCCCTCGTGGGAAGAGAGATGACAAAGAAGAGAGAGCCTCACGTGTTTTTGTTCCAGACACACGTTGTCAAGCTACTCTGTCCCCTAGCCAGCATGGACCTTTATTATTTTCCTTTGGCAGTGGCCCTGGGGCCTATTCATCTCCCCATCCTAATCACAGTGACATTGTTGTCCTCCTATTCATGTTGTTAGCGCATAGCAGGGCGGATCCAAGTGGAGGAATCTGGACAACAAAAAAATGATCCTCTCGTGATACATCGTTAATTTGTTAGCCAGACTGTTATGGTTACGTAAATTTTTTCCCCCCATTTGCAAACATTCCGCACAGGGAAGCGCAGACAGATTTTAAATATGTACATATAGGAAGGAAGTCTCTGGGCTTGAAAGTCCTTTGTATATCCAGAAGGTTATAGCAGGGGATGTGACGAGGATGTAAACAACAAGTTGAAAGGCGGTGGGCTAGGCCACTGCTCACCAGAGGCACAGACATTACTTCCACCTCTGCAGGCCCGTCTGTCTGTCTGTGCTGAGCAGCCAGCTGTCCCTCTATGCCATCAGGGAAGAGAGACCGCAGTGGTTGGAGGGATATTTTTGGGTCGTTGGGATGCACTAGGCCAGGGGTCGGCAACATATTTTTTATATATTTTTTTTTCGGATTTTAGTTTTTGGTAAAATAATTGGAATTTAGCTTTGAGTTTCGTGTCACAATGTAATCAAGATATGAAATGTTTGTTATTTTCAAATACAATCTCTGTTTAGGATTAGTGGTGGTCAATTTACAGTGTACAAATTATTATAATTATTTTCCAGCGCCGACTATTCGCTCCAAACAAAAGTCGACCCGCGGCTAAATCTAGTTCCCCACCCACCCGTGCACTAGGTTGTGGGGAGGGAAGTTATTCTGTTTGCCCCTGCGACTGATGATCCTGCTGTGTTTAGCCATGTTGACTTCCTTTCCAAGAGCAATGACGGCCTTCAGTCAATATTGAAGGACTAAATGCCTTCCTAACAAACTAGTTCAGAATAGTTCCCTTCATCTTTTCTTTCTCAGAGATAAACCAAAACAGTATTCTTACCTCTACTGCAAGACAACGTGTTAGAACTAATATTCAGTTGCGATTTTCTTTCTTCTGTTTCACATGGTAAACAATAGTTCAAATGTGCATTTTTTTCATCCAGTGTTGTTTTTCTGTACCTTGGAAACCAGCGTATGGTGTGGACTTTGATTGAATATGGTCCTCCTGAGACTGCACATGGCCTCCATTTGGAATAATAATCTTCACGCTTGATATGAACTGAGGTAAATTGTGCAAATCAGGCCTTGCTTCAGGGCAAGTTTACCACACCTGCAATCAGTGCATGGAATTCTTCTAGTCTCAGGTTCCTAACAAGAGAGATGGATGGAGGGAGTAAGAGAGAAGGATAGGTGGAAAGATGTATTTATTGATTGATTGATTGATGAAGACTCCATCCTCAAAGGGATGTTTGTCACCCAGCAGCAGAGACAATCACACACACATGACTAACAGCTCATTTCCCTCACTTCTGTTGCCTAGGCCCTGATGCGTCCGGGTCGACTGGACCGGATAGTGTACGTCCCTCTACCGGACGGCCCCACGCGACGGGAAATCTTCACGCTGCAGCTCCGCAGCATGCCAGTGGACCAGGACATGTGTCTGGATGACCTGGTGACCCGAACGGAAAAGTACTCCGGAGCAGAGGTGAGACAAACAGTACTGATTATGGTTGCAAATAAACAACACGTACTCTATAATAGTACTTTTATGGTAGAATACATAGAAGATGCAGGATGTAATACACATTGTAATGTAATAACAATTCTGGGGCTAATCTCCCATTGACATCAATGCGTAGTTTACGTGAATATCTAAGTTACACATAAGCAGATTTCAAGTTAGGATTTCACCCATTGTGATTAGTATTGAGAATGTGATATTGAATGTAAGAATATCAGCACTAGTGACAGTACGTGTTTTTATAACAAATATAAAGGACAAGTCCAGGAACAATTCTACCATTTAGTCATGAATGGCGGCAACTTGTTTTCTATTGGACAAATGATCGAGGATTTTAGTCCAGGTTTGAATCAATTCCTTCAAGTGAGATTTATCGAAGGCATGCTACCTGATTCATGGTTGGCCACCCTGGCAAGAGCCGGACTGTCAAATAAAAATCGGCTAAGACAAACCCAACCCTGTCGTGGCACACTCAACACGGAGACCGTAAAGTCAAGTTCAACGTGGGAAAAAAAATATTGAGGTGAAGGACTCTCTCTCTCCTCATTGTTATTGTTTTAAGCCTACCTTTTAACGATTACAGGAAATAAGTGAGAGGTGGCCAGCGTTCGCAAGGAGATGTTGTTCGCCTTCCACTGTCTGTTTTATGTCTGTGCTGTGTCAAGGCCCTCGTGATCTCACAGCTGGCGGACTCGCAGCGAGCACACAAACACTCCATTGTGTGACAGACTTGTCTCTTTGGGCTGGGGTGTGAATCACGTTGTCTTGACAGAGAAACAGTGCGGTGCCGTTGAAGCCCTGACAAGCCCTACCTGTCAAGATGTTTTTCATGCTTTTTGTGGTTTAATGATGACACATCCTTCAGTGGCTATAAAATCAACTCCGGTTGTCCAAAATGTTACAGTCGATCAAAATGTGGTTGCAAGGCCGGCCACATGGGTATTATGAAGAGGATTTGTCAATTCTGTGTCTAGGACCTTTTGGCCACTAACTTTTTCTCTGGCTATTCTCCTGGAGATCTGATCAGAGGAACACAGCTGTCGAGGAATTTGCTTCTCTTACATTACCTTTTAGGGATTTGTAGAGATCTGTTGAAAACATGTACCCCCACCCTCCTTCCCTCCATAGTTCCCCCACCCAAAAGCAGCTTAGAGCAGGCACCTGGAGAAGGTATGTACTAGAAACCGATCCCTTGGTATCAGGTGTTGCGTTTTACATCGGGGTGTTTGGGATAGAGCTTTCACCTCCCAGTGGAAAGTTTGCTATCTCTGTTTGCAGGTTCACTCTCGGTAACCCACAAACCCCCCCCCAGAAGTATGTGCTGCTTCGCACAACATGCACAAGCTTAAAGTCAATGGTCTGTGAGCTGTTACACACTTTATTGTTGCCAGCGCTTTTGTAGTAACTTTGTATGTCAGGGGACATTTGGAAGCCATTTTCATGCTCCTCAATGCTCTAACTTAATAAGATAAATAACATGAACAAACATTAATATAGCAAATCGTTAGATGTAGTAATTCGATGAAACGGCTTGTAAAATAAGTAGCTCTTGTGGTCCAGTGTCTTTTGGTGGCTGTAAGGTGGGATATATAGGTGGAATGGAGTGCTTAAAGGCATCTTGTCTAAACTAAATATACTATAGCTCTCCTGAGGGTATGTGAACGTGAATACTCCTGGCATGGCAGGCCATAAAAGTCTGCCGTGGTGCTATGCATCTGTTTGATATGCTACTGAGCGGGCGTATTTGTCTTGGCACGGCGGGATTTCTGCAGAGGGCGGTGAGGCGTGCCATGGCGGATGGGCATCGGTCGTGTATCAAGCCCACGCTTCAGGGGAACAAGCTCGATGAGGGGCCCTTGTAAATCGTCCGGGCTCTTATTGAAATTGGAGGCCGGTTTGCCGAGTCATATTTCTCTCGCTCACACACAGCCTTCTCCCTCTCTCTCCTCTCTCTGCCAACTGAAGTACTAGGAACTCTTAAGAGAATGAGCAAGGACATTACTAAGCATTGAGTCTTGCGTTAGTTATCGGACTTTGTGAGGAGAGAATATGATTTTGGCTTACACTTCACATAAAGTTGCAACCGTGTCATTAATGTGAAGTGTTGCCTAATTTTGTGTTTCTTATACGGTTAGGTTGAATGGACTGGTAGAGTGACAAGACTGGCAGTTGTTGTCATGTCAGCTCCGAGCCAGAAGCCTTGTTAAAATCACGTCTTCCACCCGGCAGGTTCCTGCCCAGAGTGACATCTGTTTTCCCCAAGTTTACACCCCACTACCCCCCACCACCATACCCGTCCATCAGCACTGCTCCTGCCTTCACCATCCGCCTTCAGCCGTCCAACAAAGTAACATTCGATACTGTAATTGCATTGTGTTGTCATAAAGAGGGATTGCTGCTAGTCCGGAGGGAACGATGACGCGTTTCTTTTTCTCTTTTTTATGATCAAGCCCTGACAGGAAGAACCCGAGGATTTATGTACTCCATCACATGTCCCGAGTCAGAGAGAGGCCAGCTCCTTCAGCCTGGTGGAGACCTGTTGGCTCATTTAGCTTTGATAGAGGACGCTTCTTTACTAGGAGTCAGCATTGTTTCCCCAGTTAGCCTGCGGAAGATTGCACGGGTGTCACGGAGAGGACGCATGTCAATAAGGGGCTATCAGTTTTCCGGAGGACTCTGTGAACTTGGTTTACTCATAAATGGGCAGAGGTACATTGTGTGGATATCATATAGGCCCAGTATGGGGACATTGTGGGGACATCACATAGGCCCAGTATGGGGACATTGTGTGAACATCATACAGGCCCAGTATGGGGACATTGTGGGGACATCATATAGGCCCAGTATGGAGACATTGTGGGGACATCATATAGGCCCAGTATGGAGACATTGTGGGGACATCATATAGGCCCAGTATGGAGACATTGTGGGGACATCATATAGGCCCAGTATGGAGACATTGTGGGGACATCATATAGGCCCAGTATGGAGTCATTGTGGGGACATCATACAGGCCCAGTATGGGGACATTGTGGGGACATCATACAGGCCCAGTATGGAGACATTGTGGGGACATCATACAGGCCCAGTATGGAGACATTGTGGGGACATCATATAGGCCCAGTATGGAGACATTGTGGGGACATCATATAGGCCCAGTATGGAGACATTGTGGGGACATCATACAGGCCCAGTATGGGGACATTGTGGGGACATCATACAGGCCCAGTATGGAGACATTGTGGGGACATCATACAGGCCCAGTATGGAGACATTGTGGGGACATCATACAGGCCCAGTATGGAGACATTGTGGGGACATCATATAGGCCCAGTATGGAGACATTGTGGGGACATCATATAGGCCCAGTATGGAGACATTGTGGGGACATCATATAGGCCCAGTATGGAGATATTGTGGGGACATCATACAGGCCCAGTATGGGGACATTGTGGGGACATCATACAGGCCCAGTATGGGGACATTGTGGGGACATCATACAGGCCCAGTATGGGGACATTGTGGGGACATCATACAGGCCCAGTATGGAGACATTGTGGGGACATCATACAGGCCCAGTATGGGGACATTGTGGGGACATCATATAGGCCTACTGTGGGGACATTGTGGTTGATTAGGTGGATCCACATTTCATAGTTTAACTGTTTACAGAAGGTAATTTATCCACGAAATCCCCTGCTGTCAAAATATCCACCATGTGTTGTGGACGTTCTGATGGCGCCGACATCAGAATGGCGCCGATGTATTATTTCTTACATTGTTACCCCAGGAAATCTTAAGTCTTAATATATACAGCCGGGAAGAACTATTGGATATAAGAGCAACGTCAACTTGCCAACATTACGATCAGGAATACGACTGTCCCGAAGCGGACCTCTGTTTGGACCACCACCCAGGACAATGGATCGGATCCCAGTAGGCGACCCAAAACAACGGCGCCGCAGAAGGGGCAGAGCATACTACTCGCCAATGTCCAGTCTCTTGACAACAAGGTAGACGAAGTCCAAGCAAGGGTTGCCTTCCAGAGAGACATCAGAGATTGTAACATTCTCTGTTTCACGGAAACATGGCTCACTCAGGACATGTTATCAGAGTCGGTACAGCCACCCGGTTTCTTCACTCATCGCACCGACAGAAACAAACATCTCTCTGGTAAGAAGAAGGGGGGGGGGGGGGGGGGGGGGGGGGGGGGGGGGGGGGTGTGTATGCTTTATGATTAACGAGTTGTGGTGTGATCATAACAACATACAGGAACTCAAGTCCTTTTGTTCACCTGACCTAGAATTGCTGACAATCAAATGCCGACGGCATTATCTACCAAGAGAATTCTTTTCGATTATAATCACAGCCGTGTACATCCCCCCCAAGCAGAAACCTCAACGGTCCTGAAAGAACTTCATTAGCCTCTATGTAAACTGGAAACCACACATCCTGAGGGTGCATTTATTGTAGCTGGGGATTTTAAGAAGGCTAATCTGAAAACAAGGCTCCCTAAATTTTATCAGCATATCGAATGCGCGACCCGGGCTGGCAAAATTCTGGATCATTGCCACTCTAACTTCCGCAATGCATACAAAGCCCTCCCTCGCCCTCCTTTCGGCAAATCTGACCACGACTCCATTTTGTTGCTCCCAGCCTATAGACAGAAACTAAAACAGGAAACGCCCGTGCTCGGGTCTGTTCAACGCTGGTCCGACCAATCTGATTCCATGGGATATGTTCCGGATAGCCTCAGACAACAACATTGATGTATACGCTGATTCAGTGAGCGAGTTTATTAGCAAGTGCATCGGCGATATTGTACCCATGGTGACAATTAAAACATTCCCCAACCAGAAACCGTGGATTGATGGCAGCATTTGCGCAAAACTGAAAGCGCGAACCACTGCTTTTCATCATGGCAAGGCGACCGGAAACATGTCCAAATACAAACAGTGTAGCTATTCCCTCCAAGGCAATCAAACAAGCTAAGCGTCAGTATAGAGACAAAGTAGAGTCATAATTCAACGGCTCAGACACGAGATGTATGTGGCAGGGTCTATAGTCAATCACGGATTACAAAAGGAAAACCAGCCCCGTCGCGGACCCCGGTGTCTTGCTCCCAGACAAACTAAACAACTTCTTTGCTCGCTTTGAGGACAGTACAGTGCCACTGACACGGCCCGCTACCAAAACCTACGGGCTCTCCTTCACCGCAGCCAACGTGAGTAAAACAATTAAATGTGTTAACCCTCGCAGGGCTGCCGGCCCAGACGGCATCCCTATCTCTATCCCAGACTGCTGTTCCCACATGCTTCAAGAGGGCCACCATTGTTCCTGTTCCCAAGAAAGCTAAGGTAACTGAGCTAAACGACTATTGTCCCGTAGCACTCACTTCCATCATCATGAAGTGCTTTGAGAGACTAGTCAAGGATCATATCACCTCCACCCTACCTGACACCCTAGATCCACTCCAATTTGCTTACCGCCCCAATAGGTCCACAGACGACGCAATCACACTGCACTCTGCCCTAACCCATCTGGACAAGAGGAATATGTAAGAATGCTGTTCATCGATTACAGCTCGGCATTTAACACCATAGTACCCTCCAAACGGGCCGCCCCCAGATGGCTTGATTACCAACAACGACGAGATGGCCTACAGGGAGGAAGTGAGGGCCCTCGGAGTGTGGTGTCAGGAAAATAACCTCACACTCAACGTCAACAAAGCAAAGGAGATGATCGTGGACTTCAGGAAACAGCAGAGGGAGCACCCCCCTATCCACATCGACGGGACAGTAGTGGAGAAGATGGAAAGTTTTAAGTTCCTCGGCGTACACATCACGGACAAACTGAAATGGTACACCCACACAGACAGCGTGGTGAAGAAGGCGCAACCCCGCCTCTTCAACCTCAGGAGGCTGAAGAAATTTGGTTTGTCACCAAAAACACTCACAAACTTTTACAGATGCACAATCGAGAGCATCCTGTCGGGCTGTATCACCGCCTGGTACGGCAACTGCTGAGCCCACAACCGGAAGGCTCTCCAGAGAGTAGTGCGGTCTGCACAACGCATCACCGGGGGCAAACTACCTGCTCTTCAGGACACCTACACCACCCGATGTCACAGGAAGGCCAAAAAGATCATCAAGGACAACAACCACCCGAGCCACTGCCTGTTCACCCCGCTATCATCCAGAAGGCGAGGTCAGTACAGGTGCATCAAAGCTGGGACCGAGAGACTGAAAAACAGCTTCTATCTCAAGGCCATCAGACTGTTAAACAGCCATGACTAACATTGAGTGGCTGCTGCCAACAAGTGAAATTGTAAGATTACTTGTTAGATATTACTGCACGGTCGGACCTAGAAGCACAAGCATTTCACTACACTCGCATTAACATCTGCTAACCATGTGTGTGTGACCAATAACATTTGATTTCATTTGATTTAGATTTATTTGAGGAAACGGTAAAGATTGCTTAACATTACCAGCCATCCAAAACCAATGTATGGCTTCGAAATATCAAAATGCCTCGTATACTCTGTCAATCTGTAGGTAGAAAGACTTTGAAATAACATTGATGTTATGGAGGGGGAGAAAGAAAACCACAAAAAACACCATAATATATTTTGTTTTCCAAGCAGGAAGATAAATGGCTTCCTCTTAACACCTGTTGTGGTTGTTCTTCTGCCCTGTTCCCCGCCAAAGATTTATGACCCCATATTTGTTGTTGCAAAGATTTTTTATTATCAAGGACACCCAGAAGAATGCATCAACAAAGCTGTTGCTATTTTAATAGCATTAAGATTCAATGTAAAGACTCAATGACACAAGTGTACGTCTGGCCTCTGCTGATCAGAGATTGATAGATTAAATCACAATGTTGATCAAGAAAATATGCATATGTTGCGTTTGTTCGAGGCCAAAACATAGGTGAGTTTTATAAATCTGTGAGCTTTTAAATGCACAGTATAATTTTGCCACAGCGAACCACTATTGTTTTGACATTTTCCTACCATAGGAAGCAGGAAGAGATTGCCAAAAAATATGTGCATATAATATTCAGTTTACTACCCAGGCAAGTATGTCAGATTGTCTCTGGAACGAATAGCTGTTTACCTCTCTAATTTTTGTTATAAAGTCATCTTTTACCTTTTCAAGTGAGCAGCCTTTCAGAGTCCTGGCTGTCAAAATGGGAGATGTATGAAAAGGAAAGACTTCCAGCTCTGCCTTTTTGCATTTATATATAAAGACCTTGCTGTGGTCTAGGTCCAAGTACACGCGTGGCACAAATTACATTTTTCCTGGGAAATATGAACCACTCAAGTGTACTCATTGTAATGTTTCTCTTGGCTTGGGTGTAGAGGCAGGAGGGAGGGAAAGGGCGGAGGGAGAGCAGGAAGGATAGAGAAGGATGTTTACCCCTCCAGCATTAAGGAACCAGTAAAAAAAAAAAGTCCTAGGGCCTTTTGGATGGGAGAGGAGGCAAACTACAGTGAGTGAGAGAGAGATTGAGAAAGAGAGAAAAAAGAAGGAAAAAAGAAGACCAGCGCTTCAGCAATAGAAACTCCAGGAACCTGTAAAAAAAAGTTTATTGAGTTGTCCCCCGGATCTTCCTCTCCTTACCCTGGCCTTAGGCCGCATAGGCCACTGTCGGGAGGAGGTGTGCCTGTTTCAGAGGCCCACACAGGCCGAGAGGTCAGGTGTCTGTAGTTAAACGCTGCACTGAGCAGCCCAACAGGAAGGCCAATCTCTCGTTTAACACCTCGCAAATGGCTGTGGATTGGCCACTCCTTTGCCTTAAAAATCCTGCTTTAACCCGTCTCCTCCCCTTCATCTACACTGATTGAAGTGGATTTAACAAGTGACATCAATAAGGGATCATAGCTTTCACCTGGATTCACCTGGTCACTCTATGTCATGGAAAGAGCAGGTGTCCTTAATGTTTTATACACTCAGTGTATGTCAAGAGTCCTTCCTCCAAAGGGCCATTACATTTTGTGAAATTCCCTAAAATCATGGTATTTTCCTTGTCCTGGTTTCATGAGGAATTACTCTATTGGGATTGTGAGAATATTGGTGATACTGTTGTCTTACTCTTACTTTTGAAGGGTGTTCCACTTAGCCATTGCTTTGAAAATGTTTGTGTCTCTGGGTGCCAACATGTTCCCATTCAAAATGTAATTGTACCCTTATGTCTATGCCTTTTAGCCATACTCTTATTCAGCTGTACTGGCCAGAACAATTGGGATCAAATGTCTTTATCAAGGGCCGAATAGCCGCATTCCCCCTACTCCTAGACACAATATCAAACATCTCTCAACATTAAGGTTTCCATGACTCCAGTGGATCATCCAGAGGTTGGTCATCCAGAGATTCTTTGAGGTTGGTCATCCAGAGATTCTTCAACGTAGCCACTATGTGCCTTGATGACAGCTTTGCAAACTCTTTGCATTCTCTCAACCAGCTTCATGAGGTAGTCACCTGGAATGCATTTCAATTAACAGGTGTGCCTTGTTAAAAGTGATTCCATATTTGCTATTTCATAGTTTTGATGTCTTCACTATTATTCTACAATGTAGAAAATAGTAAAAATAAAGAAAAACCCTTGAATGAGTAGGTGTGTCCAAACGTTTGATTGGTACTGTACATACATGCATAATGTGCTGTATGTCAACGTGATACTAACAGAAATAGAGATTAGCCTACTGCATCGGATTCAATACAGTGATCGTCTTGCTACAGTAACCTCTGATTGCCTCCAGGTTATTGAACCTTCTTGTAATTTATATGCTATGGCATAGAATGGAGCATGTATGATAGGGAGCAGAGTCTATTTTTGCAACTTTTTAACTGTCATGTAAAGCTTTATATTTAGCTATCACCTCGTAAATATGACTTTACATGTTGTTTTCCTACTGTTAACTGCCTGTCAACAACGGAGCTTTGCGTTCGTCACCGTCATAGTTCATCAGAGGAAGCAGCGGTGATGGGACAAGGCGGGGCTAAGAATCATGCCTTCTCAGCCCTACCAGACTGATATCTATGCAGCGTTTAATGTAATTAGACGGCTTGTGAGGCTACCATGTTACCCATACGATTTAACGCAATTTTAGAGTAGAGGATGGGCATGGACGTTGTGAATTTTGCTTACCGTGTGATCAGGACTGTGTAAACATGTGAGCACACACGCATACACAAACACACACACACTCATAGGCAGAGTAGTGCACAAGAATACACACACACAGAGCCATAGAGAGCGGTCTCCAGGTCGCTCCAGTGTGGGCATGTTTAGTAAATATGCCATCTCTTCCTTCCCAGTGCTGGGGAGAATGTGCCGCTTTCATTCGCCTGATTAACCAGCGAGGACAAATATGCCCTTAAAATTGAGGCCCTGTTTTCCCCCTTACACGCCACGGCCGTCTCGTCCCAGAGCCTCGACACAGGTGCTATTCCACACGGGCCTTTGCTAAACAGTGTAGAGGTGAGGATGGGGGTGACCCTTCTGAAAGAGTTTCATAATCTCAACTGATTGGTCCACATCATGGGTTAGCTATGACAGATGTTTTATAGGTTCTGGATTAGAGCGATTGTTGTTATGGTGGTAGTAATGATCTAGGGATGGACTTCATAACAGCCAAGTCACCCCTGCTTTGAAAGTTATTCTGGGGGGCGATAGAGAGAACCTAACGCTGTGTGGTCTTGAAACGAGCACCCGTCCCATTTTTCAGCCATGTTTTCTATGGAATCGGAATCCCTTGACTCAATCACTGCATGCCAAAAAGCCATACCCCTTCTCCTTCTCCTTTATGGTCGTGCGGCATGTTTCCATTCACGTCTCCTTCCCCCCCACGTAACTCCATAACCCCCCCAACACACACACTCCCCACCGCTCTCCTCTCCCCTATCCTGAACTTTAGCATCACCCCCCTGCCTTGTAATCTTAAATACTGTAGGTTTCAAGTGGGTTGTGGTCAGGCCTTATTTCTCTTGGCAGCCTGCTGTCACTGCAGACACTTCCTCTTTGACATTCTTGGAAAATGAAATGTTTTATTTCTGGTCGGAGCGTGACGCTGTTTGATTTCTATATTATTTCATTTCCTCGGATGCAGTGGGGACTATTTTTCTTTTAAAGGGGGAGTCAATATTTTTGGCGTTGGCCTAATAACTTCTTCATGAGCCAATAACATCACTGGCTGTGTGTGTGTGTGTGTGTGTGTGTGTGTGTGTGTGTGTGTGTGTGTGTGTGTGTGTGTGTGTGTGTGTGTGTGTGTGTGTGTGTGTGTGTGTGTGTGTGTGTGTGTGTGTGTGTGTGTGTGTGTTCGATCGCAAGAGAGCTGGGGCAAGTGTTGGCGTAATGCAGAGCCATTTGTGGGGGGGGAATGGACCCAGGCTGCTGAGGACACAGGGACGGCTCGATAGTAACCACGCCGCCTGGCCTCGTTGATATACTGCAGGAGCAGGTAGCCACCAAACCAGCCCCTAATTAAGGCTTTTTGATACTGGAACTGAGCGGCTTTGTTGAAGTAGGAAGCGACGGCATACTAGGTGGATTTGACCTGAGCCCGTTGGTATGCGCTGCCAGTTAGCTTCTTCATCCAATCCTGAAAACATTTCTGTGCACACTTGTTTTACTGAAACTGGAATGGAAACTAAAAATGTTGTTGAATGTTATGAAACGAAATGGAGAGAGTTTTTCGTACAACTGACACATGACAAATATGAGAATCCGCGAGGCCACATTTTCTATGTAAAGGAACACCGACAGAATCCCAATGAATACAGTCTGTAGTGTGTGTGTACATAAGGGTGTGTCTGAATGTCTGTAAGTGTGCATTGAGTGTTAGGCAGGTGTTACTTCCATTACAAGGCAGGGAATCGGATGGGCATAACACACACACAGCCAACAGCCAGTGGAGGAGGGAAGCGGTTGCAGGAGCATGTCCAGAGGCCACTGAAGTATCTGGGGCTCGTGTTGTGGCGGTCTGACTCCAAGCAAGGGAAATGAGAAAAGCCTCAAGCCTGAAGGAAAAATGCCCGTGCGCGTGCCAAAGCTGATGTCATGGCGTTAAACAGCTCCTCACAGCAGCACTGAGGGCCGGCCGCCCTCCCTGCACTGGGCTAAAAAGACCATGCTTAGCCCTATGCCATTTAAGCCGGAGATCCAAATTGCTTTTCCTGCCCCTTCCAATTAAATGACCAACAAAGAACCGAACTAAATGTGACTACCAACCTGCAGCAACGTATCATTATGGTCTACCAGAGGGCTTTTTCCCCCATCTCGCCTCTTACGGTCGGGAAATATGATGACAGATTGTAAATCGTCTGCGTAATCACTTCTTCGGATCGCATTTTCCTTATTTTCGCGCACGACAGGCATCATTCGCAAGAGGGGTTTTGGGAGCAGCAAAAAAAAAGCAGTTGAACGAGTGGAAACAAGGATGTGGTCGAAGTTCAATCAGGCAGTTGTGTGTCTTTTCCCTTTTCCAGTGTCCTGTCCAGTGTCCTGTCTAGTGTCCTGTCTAGTGTCCTGTCTAGTGTCCTGTCTAGTGTCCTGTCCAGTGTCCTGTCTAGTGTCCTGTCTAGTGTCCTGTCTAGTGTCCTGTCTAGTGTCCTGTCCAGTGTCCTGTCCAGTGTCCTGTCCAGTGTCCTGTCTAGTGTCCTGTCCAGTGTCCTGTCCAGTGTCCTGTCTAGTGTCCTGTCTAGTGTCCTGTCTAGTGTCCTGTCTAGTGTCCTGTCCAGTGTCCTGTCCAGTGTCCTGTCTAGTGTCCTGTCTAGTGTCCTGTCTAGTGTCCTGTCCAGTGTCCTGTCTAGTGTCCTGTCCAGTGTCCTGTCCAGTGTCCTGTCTAGTGTCCTGTCTAGTGTCCTGTCCAGTGTCCTGTCTAGTGTCCTGTCTAGTGTCCTGTCTAGTGTCCTGTCTAGTGTCCTGTCCAGTGTCCTGTCTAGTGTCCTGTCTAGTGTCCTGTCTAGTGTCCTGTCTAGTGTCCTGTCTAGTGTCCTGTCCAGTGTCCTGTCCAGTGTCCTGTCTAGTGTCCTGTCCAGTGTCCTGTCTAGTGTCCTGTCCAGTGTCCTGTCTAGTGTCCTGTCTAGTGTCCTGTCCAGTGTCCTGTCTAGTGTCCTGTCCAGTGTCCTGTCTAGATCACTGGGGTCTAGGCCACTCTAATGACATCTTATTTCACCACTTTGACTGACGTGGAGAGTTCCAGAGCCTCCCTAAGTAGAAGTACGTTGTGGTTGGTATTCAAACATGGCTGCCAAGAGTGTATGTGCATGAGTGCGTTACACTCATAAGGTGTTTGTTGTGGCATATAAGGTGTGTTGTGAGGCCACGACTACTCCATATAAACGATCTTTCATCAGAAATAAATATCTGTGTGTGTGGAACAGATTTCATGAAAGTGATATTAACAAAGGGTTATTAACGTCATGGTTACAGAACGTGTATATTTAGGTTGTGATCTAATAGAAGAACAAGAACTTGTGATTGGACAGATACAGTATATAGGCTACATTTAAAACTAACGCATTGGCTTACTGTGTATCGAGTACTCTTTACAGTTGTTGTTTTTGTAGTCGTAACCTGTTTTTGGAAAATGTTACTAAATAGACCTGGTCCTAGGTGGCCTTTGATGGCTCTTACTGCACCGCCAGCCAGCCAGATATCCAAAGTACTCGCCACATCTCCAGCGAATGGCTGCTGCAATGCATCAGTTTAGTCCCTCCATATATTTAAGTGATTGCTGACATAATTTATGAAGGGAATGAAAAATAAAGTCTGCATTGCAATAAAACCCCCCGATCCATAATTTAGCCTGGGCTAAATTTCATTGCTGAGCGTTTGCAGTTTTTTTAAGCCCTCTCTCTGAAGGCGGGGGGCCCAGCTTTAAGGGGTTGTGTTGGCTCGGGGCCTGGAATTTCTTCACGTTTACAAACAAACTGCTTTTTGCTCACCCTGTTTGCCTTTATGGCTTTTCAAATTGCGCATGGTAAACACACATGCAAAAAAACCAACTGCCGCGTTCAGCAGTGTATAGAGACCCCTCCTAAATGAGAAAGATGAATACGTCAGTGTGTGCTGCTATTGCTACAGTATATACTTGTTAGCAGCTCTGTTGGTTTGTCGAACTGGGTGGGGGGGGGCGACCGGCGTAAATAGCCAAATTATTTGTTGTTGAGTAATGGGATTGAGACGAGGCCCTTAACATGTCCCCTATGTCGGGAACAAAGTAAAAAAAAGAAATTGAAGACAATTGAGTTTGTGTTTTTGGGTCCATGTGTTTGTACGTGTTGCATAGAAACTTCCTTCAATCATATTGTTGAAGTCGCTCGCACACCCTCTTCCCCCCTCTCTCTATTTCAACGTTCTCCCTCCTTAATTGTGGCCTGTGTTGCAAACCTTCATTGTTTCACATCACCATTGACAACAAGCAAAATTATTTGAATGATGGGAAACCCTCTAAGACATTTAGTCCCGGACGCTGTTTACAGTGTCTGAATCATGTTGTTCGGCTGGCCCTGAACAAAAGAAATAGCTCACTTCCTGACATCTGCCTAGCACCTGCCTTAGCCAAGTGAGCTAGCCCTGTCTTACACAACCGACATACATCCTTGTACATACTCATCTCAAAAACTCCCCTTCCTGTCTTAAGATTCCAAACCATCTTATCACCATCAAATATATCAAATCAAATGTTATTGGTCACATACACATGGTTAGCAGATGTTAATGCAAGTGTAGCGAAATGCTTGTGCTTCTAGTTCCGACCATGCAGTAATATCTAGCAAGTAATCTAACAATTTCACAACAACTACCTTATACACAAATCAAATCAAGTTTATTTTATATAGCCCTTCGTACATCAGCTAATATCTCGAAGTGCTGTACAGAAACCCAGCCTAAAACCCCAAACAGCAAGCAATGCAGGTGTAGAAGCACGGTGGCTAGGAAACACACAAGTTTAAAGGAATGAATAAGAATATGTACATATAAATATATGGATGAGTGATGGCCGAACGGCACAGGCAAGATGCAGTAGATGGTATAGAGTACAGAATATACATATGAGAAATGTAGGGTATGTAAACATTATATAAAGTGGAATTGTTTAAAGTGATTAGTGACTCATTTATTACATCCAATTTTCAATTATTAAAGTGGCTAGAGATTTGAGTCAGTATGTTGACAGCAGCCACTCAATGTTAGTGATGGCTGTGTAACAGTCTGATGGCCTTGAGATAGAAGCTGTTTTTCAGTCTCTCGGTCCCAGCTTTGATGCACCTGTACTGACCTCACCTTCTGGGTGATAGCGGGGTGAACAGGCCATGACTAGGGTGGATGTTGTCCTTAATGATCTTTTTGGCCTTCCTGTGACATCGGGTGCTGTAGGTGTCCTGGAGGGCAGGTAGTTTGCCCCCAGTGATGCGTTGTGCAGACCGCACTACCCTCTGGAGAGCCAGAGGTTGTGGGCGGAGCAGTTGCCGTACCAGGCGGTGATACAGCCCGACAGGATGCTCTCGATTGTGCATCTGTAAAAGTTTGTGAGTGTTTTTGGTGACAAGCCAAATTTCTTCAGCCTCCTGAGGTTGAAGAGGCGCTGTTGCGCCTTCTTCACCACGCTGTCTGTGTGGGTGGACCATTTCAGTTTGTCAGTGATGTGTACGCCGAGGAACTTAAAACTTTCCACCTTCTCCACTACTGTCCCGTCGATGTGGATAGGGGGGTGCTCCCTCTGCTGTTTCCTGAAGTCCACGATCATCTCCTTTGTTTTGTTGACGTTGAGGTTATTTTCCTGACACCACACTCCGAGGGCCCTCACCTCCTCCCTGTAGGCCGTCTCATCGTTGTTGGTAATCAAGCCTACTACTGTTGTGTCGTCTGCAAACTTGATGATTGAGTTGGAGGCTTGCATGGCCACGCAGTCATGGGTGAACAGGGAGTACAGGAGATGGCTGAGAACGCCACCTTGTGGGGCCCCAGTGTTGAGGATCAGCGGGGTGGAGATGTTGTTTCCTACCCTCACCACCTGGGGGCGGCCCATCAGAAAGTCCAGGACCCAGTTGCACAGGGCGGGGTCGAGACCCAGGGTCTTCGAGCTTAATGACGAGTTTGGAGGGTACTATGGTTTTAAATGCTGAGCTTTAGTCGATGATCAGCATTCTTACATAGGTATTCCTCTTGTCCAGATGGGTTAGGGCAGTGTGATTGCGATTGCGTCATCTGTTGACCTATTGGAGTGGGTCTAGGGTGTCAGGTAGGGTGGAGGTGATATGATCCTTGACTAATCTCTCAAAGCACTTCATGATGACGGAAGTTAGTGCTACGGGGCGATAGTCGTTTAGCTCAGTTACCTTAGCTTTCTTGGGAACAGGAACAATGGTGACCCTGCATGTGGGAACAGCAGACTGGGATAGGGATTGATTGAATATGTCCGTAAACAACCCAGCCAGCTGGTCTGCGCATGCTTTGAGGACGTGGCTAGGGATGCCGTCTGGGCCGGCAGCCTTGCGAGGGTTAACATGTTTAAATGTTTTACTCACGTTGGCTGCGGTGAAGGAGAGTCTGCAGGTTTTGGTAGCGGGCCGTGTCGGTGGCACTGTATTGTCCTCAAAGCAAGCAAAGAAGTTGTTTAGTTTGTCTGGGAGCAAGACATTGGGGTCCGCGACGGGACTTTTCTTTTTGTAGTCCGTGATTGACTGTAGACCCTGCCACATACGTCTTGTGCCTGAGCCGTTGAATTGTGACTCTACTTTGTCTCTATACTGACGCTTAGCTTGTTTGATTGCCTTGCAGAGGGAATAGCTACACTGTTTGTATTTGGTCATGTTTCCGGTCGCCTTGCCCTGATTAAAAGCAGTGGTTCGCGCTTTCAGTTTTGAGCGAATGCTGACATCAATCCCCAACCAGTTTCTGGTTGGGGAAGGTTTTAATTGTCGCCGTGGGTACAATATCACCGATGCACTTTCTAATAAACTCGCTCACCGAATCAGAGTATATATCAATGTTGTTGTTCGACGCTATCCGGAAAACATATCCCAGTCTACGTGATCGAAGCAATCTTGAAGCGTGGAATCAGATTGGTCGGACCAGCATTGAACAGACCTGAGCACGGACGTTTCCTGTTTTAGTTTCTGTTTATAGGCTGGGAGCAACAAAATTGAGTTGTGGTCAGATTTGCTGAAAGGAGGGCGAGGGAGGGCTTTGTATGCGGAAGTTAGAGTAACAATGATTCAGAATTTTTCCAGCCCGGGTCGCGCTTTCGATATGCTGATAAAATTTAGGGAGCCTTGTTTTCAGATTAGCCTTGTTAAAATCCCCAGCTACAGTAAATGCAGCCTCGGGATATGTAGTTTCCAGTTTACATAGAGTCCAATTAAGTTCTTTCAGGGCCATCGAGGTGTCTGCTTGGGGGGGATGTACACGACTGTGATTATAATCGAAGAGAATTATCTTTGTAGATAATGCGGTCGGCATTTGATTGTAAGGAATTCTAGGTCAGGTGAACAAAAGGACTTGAGTTCCTGTATGTTGTTATGATCACACCACAACTCGTTAATCATAAGGCATACACCCCCCCCCCCCCTTTCTTCTTACCAGACAGATGTTTGTTTCTGTCGGCGCGATGCGTGAAGAAACCAGGTGGCTGTACCGACTCCGACAACATATCCCGAGTGAGCCATGTTTCCGTGAAACAGAGAATGTTACAATCTCTGATGCCTCTCTGGAAGGCAACCCTTGCTCGGATTTTTTCTACCTTGTTGTCAAGAGACTGGACATTGGCTAGTAGTATACTCGGGAGTTGTGGGCGATGTGCCCGTCTACGGCGCCTAACCAGAAGACCGCTCCATCTGCCCCTTCTGCGGCGCCGTTGTTTTGGGTCGCCTGCTGGGATCCGATCCATTGTCCTGGGTGGTGGACCAAACAGAGGATCCGCTTCAGGAAAGTCGTATTCCTGGTTGTAATGTTGGTAAGTTGACGTTGCTCTTATATCCAATAGTTCCTCCCGGCTGTATGTAATAAGACTTAAGATTTCCTGGGGTAACAGTGTAAGAAATAATACATCAAAATACTGAATCGTTTCCTAAGAACGCGAAGCGAGGCGGCCATCTCTGTCGGCGCCAGATGTCATGTCACTTGTGTATAATACTTGGAAGTACTAGCTACTCTTAACATTTTGGTTAATTCTGTTAAACCTCTCAGGAGATATTTAAATGTGTCTCTATATGCGACATAGGACTTGGCTTCTCTTTCTACTCAACTATGTTGAGTAGTAGTTGAACTAGCAAAAACAGGCAACAGTGCACACACAGATCTTTAGTGAGTCGTCGGAGAAGTGGATACTGATGGGTTATTACCATACCTGTAACGGTTCTCCTCTTCCTCTTCATCCGAAGAGGAGGAGCATGGATTGAACCAAGACGCAGCGTGATACTTAGACATGATATTTATTTAGACAGGACAAAACAACGAAGACAAAAAACGAACTATACTTGAATTAACTAACAAAATAACAAAACGAATGTAGACAAACCTGGACGTAAGAACTTACATGTAACACGAAGAACGCACGAACAGGGAAATGACTACATAAAAACCGAACGAACAAAATGAACAAACAAACCGAAACAGTCCCGTATGGTGCAACATAGACAGACACTAACACAGGAGACAACCACCCACAACAAACAGTGTGAAAACACCTACCTTAATATGACTCTCAATCAGAGGAAATGAAAACCACCTGCCTCTAATTGAGAGCCATATCAGGTCACCCTTTAAACCAACATAGAAACAGAAAACATAGACTGCCCACCCAAACTCACGTCCTGACCAACTAACACATACAAAAACTAACAGAAAACAGGTCAGGAACGTGACATAACCCCCCCCTTAAGGTGCGAACTCCGGGCGCACCAGCACAAAGTTTAGGGGAGGGTCTGGGTGGGCATCTGACCACGGTGGTGGCTCAGGCTCTGGGCGAGGTCCCCACCCCACCATAGTCAATCCCAGCTTACGTTTCCCCCTACGACTGACCACCCTCCTATTCCACCCACTTACTTTTAATGGTAACCTTACGATAAGAGGCAGCACCGTGACAAGGGGCAGCACCGGGATAGAGAGATAGCTCAAGACAGAGAGGTAGGTCAGGATAGAGAGGTAGCTCAGGATAGAGGGGCAACTCCGGACTGAAAGGCAGCTCCGGACAGAGAGACAGCTCTGGACTGAGGGGCAGTTCTGGATTAATGGCCACTCTGGGCTGAGGGGCAGCTCATGACTGGCTGACGGCTCTGGACGCTCATGGCTGGCTGACGGCTCTGGACGCTCAGGTCGGGACGCTCATGGCTGGCTGACGGCTCTGGACGCTCATGGCTGGCTGACGGCTCTGGACGCTCATGGCTGGCTGACGGCTCTGGACGCTCATGGCTGGCTGACGGCTCTGGACGCTCATGGCTGGCTGACGGCTCTGGACGCTCATGGCTGGCTGACGGCTCTGGACGCTCATGGCTGGCTGACGGCTCTGGACGCTCATGGCTGGCTGGCGGCTCTGGCAGATCCTGTCTGGTTGGCGGCTCTGGCAGATCCAGTCTGGTTGGCGGCTCTGGCAGATCCTGTCTGGTTGGCGGCTCTGGCAGATCCTGTCTGGTTGGCGGCTCTGGCAGATCCTGACTGACAAATGGCTCTAGCGGCTCCTGACTGACTAACGGCTCTAACGGCTCGGGACAGACGGGCGGCTCTAATGGCTCGGGACAGACGGATGGCTCAGACGGCACTGGGCAGACGGATGGCTCAGACGGCGCTGGGGAGACGGATGGCTCAGACGGCGCTGGGGAGACAGATGGCTCAGATGGCGCTGGGGAGACGGATGGCTCAGATGGCGCTGGTGAGACGGATGGCTCTGGCCGGATGAGACGCACTGTAGGCCTGGTGCGTGGTGCCGGAACTGGAGGCACCGGACTGGAGACACGCACTTCAAGGCTAGTGCGGGGAGCAGGGACAGGGCACACTGGACTCTCAAAACGTACTATAAGCCTGGTGTGTGGTACCGGCACTGGTGGCACCGGGCTGAGGGCACGCACATCAGGACGAGTACGGGGAGAAGGAACAGTGCGTACAGGGCTCTGGAGACGCACAGGAGGCTTAGTGCGTGGTGCCGGAACTGGAAGCACTGAGCTGGAGACACGCACCATAGGAAGAGTGCGTGGAGGAGGAACAGGGCTCTGGAAACGCACTGGAAGCCTGGTGCGTGGTGTAGGCACTGGTGGTACTGGGCTGGAGCGGGGAGGTGGCGCCGGAAATACCGGACCGTGCAAGCGTACTGGCTCCCTTGAGCATTGAGCCTGCCCAACCTTACCTGGTTGAATGCTCCCCGTCGCCCGACCAGTGCGGGGAGGTGGAATAACCCGCACCGGGCTATGTAGGCGAACCGGGGACACCATGCGTAAGGCTGGTGCCATGTATGCCGGCCCGAGGAGACGTACTGGTGGCCAGATATGTAGAGCCGGCTTCATGGCACTTGGCTCAATGCTCAATCTAGCCCTACCAGTGCGGGGAGGTGGAATAACCCGCACCGGGCTATGAACACGTACAGGAGACACCGTGCGCTCTACTGCGTAACACGGTGTCTGCCCGTACTCCCGCTCTCCACGGTTAGCCTGAGAAGTGGGCGCAGGTCTCCTACCTGCCCTTGACCCACTACCTCTTAGCCCCCCCCCAAGAAATTTTTGGGGTTTCTTCACGGGCTTCCGTGCTAGCCGCGTACCTTCATATCTCCGGTCTTGAGCTTGATTCTCCGGCTTCCAGCCACGTCTCCTTGCTGCCTCCTCATACCACCGCTCCTGGGCTCTCGCTGCTTCCATCTCCTCACGAGCGCGGCGATATTCCCCAATATGAGCCCAGTGTCCTTTTCCCTCCAATACTTCATCCCATGTCCAGGATTCCTGTGTAGCAGGCCACTGCTCGAATTCATGCTGCTTGGTTCTGGTGTGGTGGGTGGTTCTGTAACGTTCGTCTGGTGGTGTATGAATGGACCAAGGCGCAGCGGGTGATGAATACATAACTATTTATTACAAACAGACGAAACACTGACAAAACACTAGAACAAACTACAAAACAATAAACGAAGGCAACAGACCTGAAACAAACGAACTTACATATAGACGAAGAACGCACGAACAGGGAAATGACTACATAAAAACCGAACGAACAAAATGAACAAACAAACCGAAACAGTCCCGTATGGTGCAACATAGACAGACACTAACACAGGAGACAACCACCCACAACAAACAGTGTGAAAACACCTACCTTAATATGACTCTCAATCAGAGGAAATGAAAACCACCTGCCTCTAATTGAGAGCCATATCAGGTCACCCTTTAAACCAACATAGAAACAGAAAACATAGACTGCCCACCCAAACTCACGTCCTGACCAACTAACACATACAAAAACTAACAGAAAACAGGTCAGGAACGTGACAATACCTGAGCGAATATGTGACCCTGGTGCATGCTGGTACCACAACTAATCTGTCAAAGTAGAAGTACTTTAGTAATTTAGCAGACGCTCTTACCCAGAGCGACTAAAAGTAGCAATTAGGGTTAAGTGCTTTGTTCAAGGGCACATCAACATATTTTTCACCTAGTCGGCTCTGAGATTCGAACCAGCAACCTGGCCCAATATACACACAGACAAAGTGGCTACCGAGATTCTCCAGCACTTTTGTATACTTTTTAGCCGGTAGTTCTGAAAGTTGCGCTCACGAGCCAAAAGTGGTCCCCGAAAATTGCCTACCACGTCACATTTATGCAGATATATGCACCACATCATTGCTGTCCCTCTCTCTCTCGCTCTGCTGTGTATGTATCTTACTAGCTGTCACTCAAATGGTGAGGCGCTGAAGCTCAATGGCTAGAACTCAAATTGCTAGGGGGCTGGCCCACATCAGGGAAAATGGTGCAGCACATCTTCCCAAAATGTTTGGGGGGGTTTCTTGGCTAATTGAGGTAAGACAGTAATTATACTCATAGATTATGCATGTATGAACTACACATTGACACATTCAGTCCAAAGCGAGAGGTTTAAAAAATGATTAGCAGTCACCAAAGTTCTGGAGCATGTCTTTAAGCAGCTATGGAGCTATTTTGCTACGAATACACTTTAGCTACAATATAAATTAATAAATATTCTCGTTGGCTGCTGCAACCCTCCTCCATTGTTGTTTTTCTGATCTAAGATCTGTTTTGTGGTTTTCTACATAATGGTTAAGATGAGGAATTGAGATCTGTACCTTTCGCCGACTTCTACCCGGCAATGTCTGTCAATGTCAACAGTCTGCCATCTTGTTGCCAGCCTCTGTCCCATGGATGAGTTTAAGGGGAACCACTATTTTTATTTTCTCTTCGCCCTTCCCATTGCAATAAGGGGGTTATTCCTTTTAGGAAAACTTTTTTTTCCGCCTCTTTAAGTTCTTTGAATCCTTAATTGTAGGGTACCCATTTGTGCTGTCCCCTTCTTGGAATGGGGAAAATATGCCAAGGGAATTTGTGAGGTCACCTTCCAAATTGTTCAGTTTCCTCCGCTTGAAATAGATTGAATACATTCGCAGCCCCCGCAGGTGTAATTATGCCCTCAACGTTTCAGTTCTGCTGTTACGGGCCGTCCGGATTTACAAAGCACCTCATAGTAGGAGTGCTGATCTAGGATCAGGTCCCGCCATGTCCTTATAATCATAATCTAAAAGGCAGAACTGACCCTAGATCACCACGCATACACTGAGGGGCTTTATGAATATGGACCCAGATGGTTTGTGGAGGAAACCAGGACACCGTATAAGCCTACATTTAGAATTGGGACGGGCATATCCGGTCCTGTAGGGCCAATGTGCACACAGGCTTTTGTTCCAGCCCAGCACTAACTCGCCTCCAGTGAGATTTCCATATATAGGTCTGGTTTTCCGAACACATTGAGCCCTTTGTGGTTTCCCCTGGCGTGGAGGGAGGTGGCGGTGTCAGTAGACCCACCCCCCCACCACCACCTCCCACACCTGTTTTATAATTTCCCCCTGAATTAACGGTGATAAGACTAAGGCCTGGTGACTTTTGGAGGAGATTCTGTACACGCCATGGGAGTGAGTCGTTTCCGAAAGTCCAGCGATGGCTGATGAACGCCAGACACCTTTTTCCTCACCCATGCCACCCTCTCTTCCAGAACTAGCGCTCTGTTCTACGGCACGACCTGCTCCAAAGGAAACCAATATGTCTTTCCAGTGACTGATAGCACTGTGTTGAGATTTGCAGGATATGCAACGTCAGTTCGCTCCACGGAACGACCCGAACCCTGAGCAACGTAAAGTGTGTGTGTGTGTGTGTGTGTGTGTGTGTGTGTGTGTGTGTGTGTGTGTGTGTGTGTGTGTGTGTGTGTGTGTGTGTGTGTGTAACCCTGTAATAACCGTAGGCTAAGCATAAAAAGCTTGTAGCTATTGTGTAATATTACACATGGCTTAATACAAACTGTTACAAATGTGTAAATTCAACTATTAGATCACAACCTAAATTCAATTTTTATTCCAATGGTCTTGATTTGGTCAACCTCGTTTTGTAGAGATTCATTATTGACCTGCTCACCACAGCCTAGGGCGGTGTTTCCCAACTCCAGTCCTCAAGTATCCCCAACAGTACTCATTTTTATTTTTGCCCTGGACGAGCACACCTGATTCAACTCAGCTACTCATTAAGCCCTAAATGAGTTGAATGAGGTATGTTTGTCCCGGCTACAACAAAAATGTGTGCTGTTGGGGCTACTCGAGGACTGGCGGTGGGAAACACTGGCCTAGTGGCTGTGGATGCTAGCATGATTTTAAGTAGTCGTGATCTGGCCGCCTGACACCCCTGTATCTGTTTCCTGTCGCAGATAACGGCAGTATGCAGAGAGGCTGCCCTGCTGGCCCTGCAAGAGGACATCAAAGCACAGCTCATCATGGGGAGACACTTTGAAAGCGCCCTGAACGCCGTGAAGCCAAGAGTTCCAGACGCTCTCATCCAGTCGTATATCAACTATCAACAGCAACGCGGCCTGCGCTTCTTCTGACGTCGGCGTGGAGAAATTCCAAACCTGCGAGAGGAGTCTTTGCTAGAATAAGCAGTAGGCCTCCAGGACCGACTGCATATGGTTACTGTAAATGCAGTTATCCACTGAAGTCGCAAGGGTTTCCAAATGGACATTACATCAGTGAATAGGCTGCAGCGTTTCCCAAACTCGGTCCTGGGGACCCCAAGGGCTGCACATTTAGTTTTTGTTCCATAGCACTACACAGCTGATTCAAATAATCAACTCATCATCATGCTTTGATTATTTGATTCAGCTGTGTAGTGCTAGGGCAAAAACCAATATGTGCGCCCTTGGGGTCCCTAGGACCGAGTTGGGGAAACACTGGATTAGGGGGAAACAATAGGCGAGAATAGCCCATGTGATTTAACCATTATGCTACTTTGTAATGTGCTCATTTATTCTTGGTCACCAAAAATAACCAAAATTCTCTACAAAATTGTTATTTACAAACCTGTGCTCCCTGAAATGCAATATTAGGCTACAATGTAATAAAGGAATTGTTTCTCTATATGCTTGTTAATGCTTTTTTTTATGTTATCCTCATAAGACAAATTGAATATATTAGGCATGGGTACACACACAGAAAGATTACAATGCAGAAAAATAACCAACATTCATACATTTTTCAAAGGCTCTTCCTTGGGCAATTTTCAAAACAAAAGTTATGAAAATATAAAACTCAACACTTAGGGAAAGATTGGAATTTACTGGGGGGGGGGGGTCTAAATCAAGGTGTCCTAAAAAAGTGGTGATCCTAACTGACCTAAAACAGGGGCTTTTTACTAGGATTAAATGTCAGGAATTTTGAAAAACTGAGTTGAAATGTATTTGGCTAAGGTGTATGTAAACTTCCGACTTCAACTGTATGTCAGATGCCTACTGCATCTGCTATACAGATATAGACAACAGACAGGAGGGTAATTCGTTAATGTTCTATTAACACACGACCCTCCCCAGCCCTCCCCCCATTACATTTCGATCTGCCCCTTTGATTATTGCATTGGGTGGAAAATTTGAAGGAAACTTTTGCATTCAACTTTAATAATGTGCTTTACATTTGGTTTGCATTTGCGTATTGAATATATCCAGGGGGAGAAAAGGAAGTACGGATGGTATATTAATCATTGCATCCATGGAAAATCTGTTAATTACTGTAATCCTAAAATTTCCAACCGCTTTCCGCACTTCCGACCACAATGAAGAGGTTCCCATCTGTCGTTTGCGAATCCAGCAGGAGTTGCTTTATCATCAAGCATGAAGCTCCAAACTACTTTTTTATATAGCCTATCCAGCCCAAACATCAGAGACATAGGCCTACAGATGCATTTATCAGTCCGTTAATGTAGAAGTATTGTGGAATTTTCTGACCCGAGATGGTAATGAGGTCATTCATCTATTGATTTTTCCATTTGAAGAGGATAAATTGACTTTGTATTGAACTTCCTTTTCTCATGGATCCGGATGTAGCGCATCCGCGACACCAATCAAACCAGACAGTCAAGAACAGAGGGGGGGATGCGGCGGGTGGGGGAATCTTTCCCCTCGCTTGCGGGGTGCCTTTTTCTTAAGGTGGCTCCGAAGTTATGTTTAGGCCCACTGTTTCACTGGAGTTATAATACAACGGAGTAATGAAGGGGTTGTCATTTCATTTTCTATATATCAAATTTTATTATTGTATTTTAGATTTAGGTCTTAGGCCAACAGTATTCCAGTAGGTCGTCAATAAATAATAATTTGTTCTTAACTGACTTAACTGACTGTCTTGCGTTTGATTTCTAACTATGCTATGCGTAATTAGAATGGTGAGACGTCGTGGAATGCCGTGGAATTAAATAAAACAACGTTATAAAATTGATACTTCTGTTGTCACTGTTCCACAGTTTGTAAGCACAAGAACAACATTTGCTTTCTCTGCTATTTCAAACAGCTCCACCTTAACTGCTGCACACATCTCTATCGCCCGGCCTTCCACATCTGCCCAATGAATTAAGAGCGGATGCGATGTATCCTTTTTCAGTGGAGTGAATGGCCAATGGGAGTTGGCTTGTCGAGCAAACACTGAGCTCTACGTTCTCATTCATTCAGAGTTAGACAGGCATGCAGTGTTGAAGAGAGCACGTCCTCGATTAGCGCTTGCTTTTGAGCATTCCGCCTAACAAAAACCGTATTTTACTACTATTTACTCATTAGAATTCGAAGACGGAAGCCATTGGATATATAATTATTTGTTTTCATATTGTAAATTAATTAAAGTGTGATTTTTCAGAATCCTAAAGAAGATTCTTCCTGCAATTGTTACTCCGCTCTAGGACTAAACTGGGTTGTCTGACTAGATCGGCTTCAAGTGCGCAACCTTTATTGGGTGCATCAAGAAGCGTGGATTTACAATTTCTGGAACACAGTGTGTAATGCACCAGAGTTTAAGAAGGAATAACGAAAGAAGATAAGCTACAACATCGTATCAGGATTTAACGCAATCGTTACGAATGTTAAGAGCTAATTAAAATACGCTTGGACAATTTACTTGGATGGAGTTTTTGTATATTGGTTGATGGAATCGACGTTATGGATGGTTGCAGATGGGTGCGTATCTCCCCCTCAATGCGTGAAACACATTTGAAATGTCGGGTTTGGTCATCGATTCTTTGTTGCTTAAATGTAGACTGGATAATTCAAACCTGATGCAAGTAGGCTATGCGCATAGTGTTCAGAACTCCGGTTTTGGGAACATTGTTGTCACTGTAGTTGCATGGAATAGGCTTGTGTCGATGGGTGTCCTTGGGAACACTCATTTGGTGCTCGAATCTGTAGAGTTGGCTTAACATTCTTCACACGCGTGTGTCCTCTACTCGGTGTGTCTATTTAACACAGGTCATTCGACTTTCGAAAGGAATCAAAACGGTCATAGTAGGGTTGTCAGAGTAGAGCATCTCACGCGCAAGCACCCCTCCCCCACGATAGCCTAGTTTTCATTCATAAGGTTTCCCCCCTTATTTCGATTCATCTCTATCACATGGGCGGTTGCTCGGTCAACTAAACCCGATGGCATAGACATGTTTGAGGTATGATATGGCTAAAAACGGCGTATTTATGTC
This sequence comes from Salvelinus namaycush, assembly GCF_016432855.1. Lineage (NCBI taxonomy): Eukaryota > Metazoa > Chordata > Actinopteri > Salmoniformes > Salmonidae > Salvelinus > Salvelinus namaycush. The sequence goes on from NC_052323.1 coordinate 9,174,345, forward strand.
CCTTTTAAAAAAATATAATAATTATGCTACCATCCAAATAATAGCTCAAACTAGTTATTGTGCTCCGTGCGAGCTACTCTGGATTTTCATGAAGAAGTGTCAATAAATTAGAGCCCTGATCATAAGCAAGCTGTCCTCACGTAGAGAATTCCTGTCTGTAAATTGTATCGGTTTTTTAACTTGCTTGCGTCATGCTGATTACACCTTGCCAATATGTGTTTACTGATCAGTCCCATTTGCACTCCGGTTTCGACGGATACGCGTTTATAGCTAGACATGATACCTCGGCTAATTCCAGAAGATGTTAGTATCCAATAGACCCACGAGTAACGGTATTATGTTTAATTCGATTGTAAAATGTGCTTTTGACGTTCTTGAGAAGCACAATAACTTAAACATTTGCTTGAAATTACATGGACATAAAGTCGACACTGATGTTGTGGCATTTTGTCGCGACCCTAGTTTTTTTTTTACCCTATTGTCTTCACATTTCCTTCAAACCGTCTTCCGTTTAGTAATAGAATAATAAGTGAGGCAGCTCATTTTGTCCTCTTGGATCGTGGCCTCGTTCCGTCGCCGTGGCGCTTTATAATGTTAACTAGTCATACATATGTAAATTAGACCGGGAAGTATTTGTACTGAAGTTTGGATGTGTGCTTATTGAGGAAGCTACAAAACAAGTTAATAGTATACTTTTCCACGGCTTGCTTCGCCCAGAGCATTAAAATGTGCCATTGTAAAGGGGATGTTGATCAAATAAAATAGTTGGGCTAAGTGAACATGTTCTTAACATTGTTGAAGGTAGGCCTGCTGAAGTGTTAAACAGTTATATCTATTTTTAAAAGCACTAAACAGCCTAAACCACAAAATAGCATACAATAATAATCGCCTCAATAGACTGCTCTTAACCTGTATTATAACAGATGATCATTGCTGAAAACTATTTGAACTATATAGAGACCATCCAGGGATCTGTTGATGGTTCTACTTTGTCAGCTCTTTAGCCTTTCCCATCATGTGGCGAATCTAAAATGCTATGGGAACAGTATTCAAAACCTCCACCATCCTAGTTCACATTTACAAACTGCATCCTGTCTTTACTGATGGCCCTTCTCTGTGTCTCCCTTTCCGCCCCCTTGCAGGTTTTCTGATGCATGCCAAGTCCACGGTGAATGTCGGAAGTGGTGATCACCCCAGATGGCGCTCCAAAGTCAACATGGCCCTGGCGGTTCATTAGTGGTGATCCAGCAGCCTTCCCTGGAGGGCCGGCAGAGGTCAGATTACGAGCGGGAGCTCCATCATGCCGCCATCCTCTCCCTGGACCAAATCAAGGCCATTCGCTCCAGCAACGAGTACACAGAGGGGCCGTCGGTGGTCCGGAGGCCCCCTGCGCCCCGCATGGCACCCAGGCCCGACAAGCAGCAGGAGAGGACTCACGAGGTAATCCTCGTCAATGTGAACAACAACTATGAGCACCGGCCGGTAGGGCATGGCCACCACGGTGGGGTGGTGGTAGTAGCCGGAGGCCAGCAGTGTAGCTCCAGGGCCCCGGGCCTTAATCGCTCCACCAGTACGGGCAGCGCGGCCAGCTCCGGGAGCAACAGCAGTGCATCCTCTGAGCAGGGACTCCTGGCCCGCTCACCTCCTTCTAGACCGGGGATGGTGGCCCTCCACCAGCACCACCACAGAGCCGAGAGGACTCAGCCTGTTCGGGCTCAGCCCAAGGCGCTGCTAGCCCCCCAGCATGGCTCTCACCCGCCGCCGCCACTGGAGGCACCGCTCAAGCCCTCAGGGAAAGGGGACGTGGCGTCTGGCCACCAGTTCATCTGCGAGCGCTGCGGGAAGTGCAAGTGCGGGGACTGCACAACCCCAAGGACCCTGCCCTCGTGCCTGGCCTGCAACGGGCAGTGCCTGTGCTCGGCGGAGAGCGCCCTGGAGCATGGCACGTGCATGTGCCTGGTCAAGGGCGTCTTCTACCACTGTTCCAACGACGACGAGGGAGACTCGTGCGCCGACAACCCTTGCTCGCTGTCGCGCTCCCACTGCTGCTCACGCTTCCTCTGCATGGGATTACTGTCGGTACTGTTCCCCTGTTTGCTGTGCTATCCGCCCGTCAAGGGGTGCCTGAAGGCGTGCCAGGGCTGCTACGACCAAGTCAACAGGCCCGGCTGCCGCTGCAAGAACTCCAACACTGTCTATTGCAAAATGGAGAGCTGGTCCCCACAGACCCTGGAAAAGCCTTCCTGATCCCGTGTGTGTGTAGGAAGAGGGGCAGTCGATCCCCGTGCGGTTCTGACGATGATAATAATATTCACTATTGATGTTAATCAAACTTTTGAAGCACCTCCCATCCGCCTCCCTTTCTCCAACGGGGAATCCTGCTAGGAGTAAAGCACGGAATATGAAAACCACTCAATTATTTTTTATATTTCCTTCCTTTTTTTCTGACAGGACCATGTTTTTACAGACCAGTGTTTTGTCTGAACTGTTTCTGTCTCTCTTCAGCTACTCATTAAGAATATTCTGTTAGCTAGGCAGTTTCCCTGGTGCTTTAAGCTTCAAGTGAGAGCAGCCTCTTACCAAATCTGTGAAGGACTATCTAGCCAGGCAATATGTAGCTGTTACCACGTGTTCATAGCAAACGAGGATTGTTTGAATTCCCAGTTGCTACCACACTAAGACCATGGTTATCTGGGTTTCTGTGCTCGAGTTGCATTATGGAAAGCACATCCATCTCATAGTATTCTGTTGGATATGTTTCTCTCCCCCCCCCCCCCCACTCATCATTCACACATTCTGTGGCATTCTTCCCTTTTTTTGTTTTCATTTTGTAAACTGTTTTGCTCAAATCCATAAGAGTAAATTCTTGCTATTTTTTTGAAAGAAAATGTCTGTTAAAACATTTTTTTTTTTTTTGTGTGTAAAAATATTTATTATGTGAAGCTCTATTTTATGATATTTATTGCAAAAGACAGTCTTAAATGTACTCATGTCTGAATATAACAAAATATCAATACTTACTGAAAAATTAAAGGGTGGCACAAAAGAAAAAGCTATGTTAACTTTAATGCAGAAAATATATTAATAATGAAAAAAAAAATGTTGTCTTGATTATCCTCATTACATTGACCCTTGAGTGATTTGCGCTGGTTTGAATGCTTTCAAAGTATTGAGATGTTTCATAAGCAGTGAATGGGTCTGGTTCTTGCATACACCATAGAGTACAATTCTGAAACTGAGAACAGACTTTGGTTGATTTATTTCAAGCAAGTGGTGCTTTTCTTTGCAAAACTTGGAATACTTTGGTCAACAGCAAGTTGATATTTACTCATTTGGAATTCTGCTAAAAAAAAAAAAAATACTTAGTGAGTCATAGGTATGTCAGCAATCAAGTTTTCAAGATATAGAACTTTCAAAATATAGTAAGTGCAAAACGCATCATACTTTCTGTATTTTAATGTTCTATATCAACTTGATTGTTGACATGCAAAACATTTTGGGACTGTATCAATAGTGGACTAATGTAACAAATACCAAAAGAGTTTGAGTGGTATTTTCTTTTAAGAAACTTCATTCCAGCCAAGAGGTCACCACCAAACTTAGTAATAGCTTCATTCCTTTGTTTAAAAAGTTGCTAGATCGGGATGTTCCCAACTCCTAAATGGTCTCCATATTGAGGCCACTGTGTGTGTCTGAGAAATGAGAGCCACCATTATGACTACCCAAGGCCACCTGTTCAAAGATAATAAACCAGCTATCAATGCTGAGCTTTTATGGCATGTTCCTGCACTAAAGGCAAAGATGGGGCAGATACAGACCCCATTTGGCTGCCTCTTTTTGTCATTGAATTTATCACTCTGGAAGTTTTCTGACCCCCAGGGGGTAAGTACATCACTTCTAAAGTTGGTGGGCCTGAAATGGCAGACCGGCAACAGGAAATGCAGTGAAATAATAGGGTTTAACTTTGAGTGGGCAGTTAGTCTGAAATACTATGTTTCAGTTTAGCTGGAGCAGGAAACTCTTGACCTCGAGTAAAACAAGCACAGTTATTCAGGGAGGTAATATGTGTAATATAACTAGGTTGTGTGGTAAACATTGAGAAGGGGGTATTTTTGTCGAAAACCAAGTGGCATTTTATGATTTAGCTGACTAGGCTCTTGCTGGACCCAACCTGTAGGATTCCCTGTCACTATGGTTCAACAGAACAACCCTTCCAGATGTCTCCTTTTATTTAATGTGCTTTTTCACATTTTGGGTCTGGAATGTTCATTTTTGTTACATTGAATTAAGAGTGAGTTAGTGATTTGTCAATTTCTGTTACCTTTTAGAGCTTGAATTTGAGCCCCATTTTCTCATGGCTCCTGGACATTTGCAAATGTTTTTTTCTTCAGGTTTCACTTTAGATCCCTGACATCGAGGACAGAGCTAAAACTGAATTCAGGAGGCGGCCAACATGAAGCTAATATTTACTTTATATTTTCCAGCCTGATCCAAATAAGGAAACCTCTTCGCTCCGCATTTCCAGTTCTCAGATTTTAACAAGAGACCCTTAAAAACCTTCCTTTTTTTCAATCAGATGAAATGCCTAGCGGTTAAGAGTGTTCCGCCAGTAACCGAAAGGTCGCTGGTTCTAATCCTCGACCTGACTAGGTGAAAAATCTGTCGATGTGCCCTTGAGCAATGTACTTCACCTTAATTGCTCCTGTAAATTGCTCTGGATAAGAGTGACTAAAATATAAATACCAAAATAATTTAAGGGTCTTAATATTTGTTTTCTATTTCAAGGATCCCACTCTAAGAGATTATTTGTCATCATCGCCCCTACAAGCTTCCATATTATTCATCATTCTCGTGTCAAGTCCCACACTGGGGTGAAAGTCAATCTGAGTCAGTGAAGTCATTCCATGGCACAAGTCGCCACAAAGCGAACTGGCACCCTCGCACTTGATGCAGAGTAAATTTAGCAGCACCACACGCCCACGGGGTGCTATTTTTGAGTGTGTCAAGCTTGGCGGCCCTTCTCCCGGGGCCCTCTGACAGCATTGGGGCCTTGAGAGTGCAAACATGCATGACTACCCTGTGAGTCACCACGGTGGAACCCACAAGCTCTGCTGCCGGCCGGGGCTGTCCTTAGCCAGGGCACTGCTGCTGCCTCTGAAGCTTTTCTATAAACACTTCCCGGAGCATTCGTCACCAAAGGCAAAGCTCAGCTTTCAGTGAGCCTAACCTCAGTGCCTTTCCATCATTTTCTTAATAACATCTAAATGGAAATTAGCATTCATGGACTTTGTTGGGTGAAACCGTTTCTGAGAGATGGAGGGAACCATATGGTGGTGAATGTAGACAAGTTTCTGGTTCAATGTTTTTGGAAATATTTTTTCCCATAGCATTGGAAATCTAATGAAATCTGATGAATCTTCATTCATCTGGATGGAGTAAAAGTTCAAGATAACATAACACAGAACACCTGCTACAATCAAATCAACATTTATTTGTCACATGCTTTGTAAACAACAGGCGTAGACTAACAGTGACATGCTTACTTATGGGTCATTTTCCAACAATGCAGAGTTAAGAGAAAATAGTGACACAAGGAGTAAATACACTAAATAACAATAACGAGTAAAAGTAACAAGGCTATATGCAGGGAGTACCAGTACCGAGTCGATGTGCAGGGGTGCGAGGTAATTGAGGTAGCTACGTACATACAGGTAGGGTTAACGTGACTAGGCAACAGGATAGACAGTTGCAGCAGCATATGTGGTGAGTGTGGGGCGTCAGTATGCACGTGTGCGTATGTAGTGTGTGTTGGGATGTCAGTGTAAGTATGTGTGAGTGTGCATAGAGTCAGGGCAAGAGAGATTGTGCCAAAAAGGGTAAATGCAGGTAGTCTGGGTAGCCATTTGATTAGCTATTTAGAAGTATTTTCTTAGCAGTCTTACGGCTTGGGGGGTAGTAGCTGTTCAGGGTCCTGTTGGTTCCAGACTTGGTGCACTAATACCGCTTGATGTGCAGTAGCAGAGATAACAGACTATGGCTTGGGTGGCTGGAGACTTTGACCATTTTTTGTGTAGAGGTCCTGAATGGCAGGGAGTTCAGCCCCAGTGATGTACTGGGCCATACTCATTACCCTCTGTAATGCCTTGCGGTCAGGTACCTTGCATTAGCCGTACCAAGCGGTGATGCAGCCAGTCAAGATGCTCTCAATGGTGCAGCTGTAGAACTTTTTGAGGATCTGAGTGCCCATGCCAAATCTATTCAGCCTCCTGAGGGGCAAGGGGCGCTAATGTGCCCTCTTCACAACTGTGTGGGTGTGTGTGGACTATGTTAATTCCTTAGTGATGTGGACACCTAGGACCTTGAAGCTCTCGACCCGCTCAACTACAGCCCCATCAATGTGGATGGGGGCCTGCTCCGTTTCCTGTAGTCCATGATCAGCTCCTTTGTTTTGCTTATGTTGAGGGAGATGCTGTTGTCCCGACACCACACTGCCAGATCTCTGACCTTCTCCCAATACGCTACCTCGTCGTCGGTGATCAGTCTTACCACCGTTGTGTCGTCAACAAACTTGAAGGTGTTGGAGTCATGTGCAGCCATGCAGTTGTGGATGAACAGGGAGTACAGGAGGGGACTGAGCACACACCCCTGAGGGGCCCCCGTGTTGATGGTCAGTGTGGCGGAGGTGTTGTGTTGTGGCGGATGTGTCTGGTTTCTATTCTGAGGCTGGTTGGTTACAAGGAAAACACATTTACTTTAGTGACCTTTTTATAATTCACATATTAGTAATAAACAATGTTTTATCAGGTGCTGGGACTACTTTGGCAGAGGTGTTCCATTGGAACCAAGCCTCTTTGCATTTTCTCCTTGGTTTCACACACAGGGCCAGGGTGTAAACCCTTCACACATTGTTCCCAACTGCTGTGTGTCTATGCAGCGTTACTGCCATCTGATACCACACATTATTCCCAAGCCCCTCTTCCTGTCTGTCTTTGTCTGCCATTTTATGGACAAAGGCCAGTAGGGTATACGGAGGAGAAGGCGGGGGTTGAGTGAGAGGGTCAATAACCGAGCCTTGGCAATCATTCAGAGGGATCCTATTGTAATTAATGGCCAGGCACGTTTGAGAGATGAGCTTTGCGCTAGATCAATAGCTTTTATTTCATCACCGGGATTGATTCATCAGCATGCAGAAGGCCACTTCCTCCCAGACTGATCACAAAGTCACGGCTAATACCTTCTAACCAACGATAAGTATGTTTCCTACTAACGCCAAATTCAATCAAATCCAAGTGGCCGATGCGTTAATCTAACAAATGTAACTAGAAGTGAAGACGGTTTGATAATTCTGTCAAGAAATTCTCATTTGGGTCTGGGAAGGCGTAGAAAAGAGAATTACATCTAGATATTTTAAAGCAACAGTTGGATGGCTAAATGTTCTGATAAATACACCAACAAAATATCCACCTATTTTCTCAAACTGTGTAGGCTACAGAGTTACAGTACTGTGTACTTCATGAGCCACAGTACATTAGCTATGTATACTGCTCTTCCTTCTGGCCGGATGGGCCCACATTGATAAGATCATGTCCTTGCTCCTTTCTTAACACCCCCAGAGCTATGTACAACCCCCCCCCCCCCCCTTCTCCTTTCCTTTTTTCCTTGATATCTCAACCAAGGAAAAAAATGCCTTCCAAAACGTCAAAAAATAAAAGAGCTTGAATCATTCTTTGGAGGCAATGGCCCCTTTCGGAGTGTGTGTGTGTGTGTGTGTGTTTGTGTTTGGTGGGGGGTTGCTCCCCCCTTCTCTTTTCACCCTATTTTTTTAAAGATTAGACTGCATCCAGCCAGATGGTTCCCGTCTGCTGACTTTTTTCAATTCACTTCCTCTCCTCACAGACAGTCTGTTCCCCTCCCCTGCTCTCTTTCTCTCTCTCCTTGCCTTCCCCCTTCCCTCCTTTCCTCCCTCCCTCCCTCCCTCCCCAATGGCTCCTCTGTTATGCGACTGGAAATAATCTTTTATTGCCCAGTTGTTCGGAAGTGACCTCCTGCCCTTGATTAGATAGGGCCAAGTCCTATCACACGATTGTGTTTGAGCTGGCAGCCCCCCCCCCCCCCCCCACCTCTCCTCCCACTTTTCACTGGCAGGCTTGGTGATCCTGTGTAAGGGACAACAATGGGGGGCTTTAGTCTGTCCGGCTCTCGGCTGGGGGGATCGGGTGGGGGTCATGTCCTTTTTTTTTTTTTTTTATTGTGGCGGGAGGGAGATGGTTTGCCCTTCCTCCCTTCCTTTCCTCCCTCCTTCTTGATGACCCTCAATAGGGGCCTCAAATGTTCCCTTTTAATCTCTACTATTAGTGGACCCTTGAGTCAACTGTGAGTGGTCAACAGGTGAGCAACAGTTCAGTGATGGCTGCTCAGATATTTGGCCTTTGATGGGTCCCTATTTGGTTACCTACTTTAATTGATCTTCATTTGCGCCTTGTTAAGAATTCACATTTCCAATGTGCATTGATCACAGGGATTCCATTTCACTGCTCTGTCAAAAGTGGAATTCCAAATACCAAAGCATTTCTTTAGAGGATCAAGATAGAGGTTTAAACAGTTAGTCACTTGATTGTTCAAAATGACCAATTCGTTTTTTTAGGTTCCTTCTAAACCAGATCAAAGCAATAGTTTCTCCAACGACAAAGATACCTAATATTATGGATAACCACCATATGAAACCCAAGAATCTGCAACTAAATGTGTACCAAACCACAGCGTAGCATTGCAAGAAAAACAACCACAGCGTAGCATTGCAAGAAAAACAACAGCAAATAGGTTTGGAGGAATGTTGTGTATTCTCGTTCTGTCAGTTGGACACAAAACATAGTATTTGGCAGTTAGAAAGCATATCAGGAGAGGGATCTCTCGGTTCCCTCTGTCCAGGCCCACATTCGTCGTTGCCACCGGACCTGGCATCGGGCCAGGAAGGCCCTCCTTAGAGTTTCTGACCGGTATCAGATCCAGGCGAATCGTCGCCGTATTCCTGCCCCCGCTTATACCGTCGGAGATAAGGTTTGGTTGGCTACACGGGATCTTCCTCTACGGACTGAGTCGAGGAAACTGTCACAGAAGTTCATTGGTCCGTTTGTGGTGGAGAGAATCATTAATCCTGTTGTGGTTCGACTCAAGTTGCCTGCAACGCTTAGAGTACACCCCACCTTTCATGTCTCCTGCCTCAAGCCGGTTCTCCTCAGTCCTCTGTTGCCCCCTCCTCCTCGTCCTCCTCCTCCTCGGATGATCGGAGGTGGTCCTGTCTACACGGTGCGCCGCATCATGGACTCCAGACGGCGGGGTAGAGGGTTCCAGTATCTCGTGGATTGGGAAGGATATGGTCCAGAGGAGAGGAGTTGGATTCCTCGGCGTCAGATCCTTGATGCTGACCTGCTTCGTGACTTCTACCGCCTCCACCCTGGCGCTCCGGGTAGTACGCCCGGTGGCGTTCGTCGGAGGGGGGGTACTGTCACGAATCCCGCTTCCTGAGTCTGTTTTTGCCTGTGTTCTGTCCTGGAGTGTTTTTTCCGGTGTCCTGGAACGCACCCTGTCTGGTTGCCGGGCGACGTAGCTGGTTGGGAGATCTCTGATTTACCGCACCTGTTTCCAATCCGCTATCTGCACACCTGGTCCTGATCATCACCCCTCCACTTCATAAGCACTGACCTGACATCCATTCCCTGCCGGATCGTTAGCCATGAACAGTATGTTGTGCCAGTGTATCAGCCTCCAGTTTGATAGAGTTTGTTTTGTTGTTTTGTACGTTTTGCTTGCCTTGAACTCACCTCCGTTTTTTCTGTCTACAGTCATTCACCCGGAACACTCATCTCATCCCTACCTGGTCGTCGATGACTTCAGTTACTTCATTGGATCTGCCTATTCAATCCCATCAACTCACCTCCGCTGCCCGCTCCGTCACTTGGATTTTTCTATCACTACATTCAAACTTGTAAATAAATACTCACCTTCGTCTTACTCTCCTTGTCCTGGTCTGCTTCTGGGTTCAACTTTAGAAAACCGTGACAATTGTATGTGACATCAAAGAGGGCCAACCAACTTTCTGGTAGAGAATGCCGTGATGAGTACTTAAACTGTTACCCGTAATAAAGCGCAGTGCGCTATGAGAAACTGCATCTAACGGCTTTAAATGAAGTGGCAGCAGCGTGCATATATTTTGCCAATTGGATTGGTCCCCTCTACCACACGGAACCCCACTAATCTTCAAACGGAAACACACAAGGTGGCTAGAAACAGACCTCCATCTTCTGCCAGCTTGCTACCCATGGCCCGGCTAGCTGACACGGATGTCCTAGCCGTGTCTGAATCCTGAATCCCCAGCCATCCTACAATCTAAGCTTGATGCCCTCAATCTCACACAAATTATCAATGAACCTACCAGGTACCACCCCAAAGCCGTAAACACGGGCACCCTCATAGATATCATCCTAACCAACTTGCCCTCTAAATACACCTCTGCTGTTTTCAACCAAGACCCCAGCGATCACTGCCTCATTGCCTGCATCCGTAATGGGCTAGCAGTCAAACGACCTCCACTCATCACTGTCAAACGCTCCCTGAAACACTTCAGCGAGCAGGCCTTTCTAATCGACCTGGCCCGGGTATCCTGGAAGGATATTGACCTCATTCCGTCAGTAGAGGATGCCTGTTTTTTTTATTTTATTGCCTTCCTCACCATCTTAAATAAGCATGCCCCATTCAAGAAATTGAGTACCAGGAACAGATATAGCCCTGGGTTCTCTCCAGACCTGACTGCCCTTAACCAACACAAAAACATCCTGTGGCGTTCTGCATTAGCATCAAACAGCCCCCGTGATATGCAACTTTTCAGGGAAGTTAGAAACCAATATACACAGGCAGTTAGAAAAGCCAAGACTAGCTTTTTCAAACAGAAATTTGCTTCCTGCAACACAAACTCAAAAAAGTTCTGGGACACTGTAAAGTCCATGGAGAATAAGAGCACCTCCTCCCAGCTGCCCACTGCACTGAGGATAGGAAACTCTGTCACCACCGATAAATCCACTACAATTGAGAATTTCAATAAGCATTTTTCTACGGCTGGCCATGCTTTCCACCTGGCTACCCCTACCCCGGTCAACAGCAATGCACAGCAACTCGCCCAAGCCTTCCCCATTTCTCCTTCTCCCAAATCCAGTCAGCTGATGTTCTGAAAAATCTGGACCCCTACAAATCAGCCGGGCTAGATCTGGACCCCTACAAATCAGCCGGGCTAGACAATCTGGACCCTCTCTTTCTAAAATGATCTGCAGAAATTGTTGCAACCCCTATTACTAGCCTGTTCAACCTCTCTTTCGTATCGTCTGAGATTCCCAAAGATTGGAAAGCAGCTGCGGTCATCCCCCTCTTCAAAGGGGGAGACACTCTGGACCCAAACTGCTACAGACCTATATCTATCCTACCCTGCCTTTCTAAGGTCTTCGAAAGCCAAGTCAACAAACAGATTACCGACCATTTCGAATCCCACCGCACCTTTTCCGCTATGCAATCTGGTTTCAGAGCTGGTCATGGGTGCACCTCAGCCACGCTCAAGGTCCTAAACTATATCTTAACCGCCATCGATAAGAAACAATACTGTGCAGCCGTATTCATTGACCTGGCCAAGGCTTTCAATTCCCTACTCAATAAATTGGATGCAGTCTATCACAGTGCCATCCGTTTTGTCACCAAAGCCCCATATACTACCCACCACTGCGACCTGTACACTCTCGTTGGCTGGCCCTCGCTTCATACTCGTCGCCAAACTCACTGGCTCTAGGTCATCTACAAAACCCTGCTAGGTAAAGTCCCCCCTTATCTCAGCTCGCTGGTCACCATAGCAGCACCCACCTGTAGCACGCGCTCCAGCAGGTATATTTCTCTGGTCACCCCCAAAGCCAATTCCTCCTTTAGCCGCCTCTCCTTCCAGTTCTCTGCTGCCACTGACTGGAACGAACTACAAAAATCTCTGAAACTGGAAACACTTATCTCCCTCACTAGCTTTAAGCACCAGCTGTCAGAGCAGCTCACAGATTACTGCACCTGTACATAGCCCATCTATAATTTAGCCCAAACAACTACCTCTTCCCCTACTGTATTTATGTATTTATTTATTTATTTTGCTCCTTTGCACCCCATTATTTATATTTCTACTTTGCACATTCTTCCACTGCAAATTTACCATTCCAATGTTTTACTTGCTATATTGTATTTATCTCGCCACCATGGCCTTTTTTGCCTTTACCTCCCTTATCTCACCTCATTTGCTCACATTGTATATAGACTTATTTTTCTACTGTATTATTGACTGTATGTTTGTTTTACTCCATGTGTAACTCTGTGTTGTTGTATGTGTCGAACTGCTTTGCTTTATCTTGGCCAGGTCGCAATTGTAAATGAGAACTTGTTCTCAACTTGCCTACCTGGTTAAATAAAGGTGAAATAAAATAAATAAAAAATATAGATAATGTCACCATAGTTTAGTACCGATATGAACGGCGACTGAACAATCTTCTTTCTACTGTTAAGCGAGAGGCAGGACCTATTTCTTAACTAACTCATCAATATGCGTTTTAAAAGACAGCTTTTCATCTACGCAGATGCCCAGTTATTTGTAAGCAGGGACACAATCAATATAAAATCAAATCAAATACATTTTTATTAGTCACATGTGCCGAATACAACATCAACCTTACAGTGAAATGCTTACTTACAAGCCCTTAACCAACAATGCAGTTTTAAGAAAAATACCCCCAAAAAATAAGAAATAAAAGTAACAAATAATTAAAGAGCAGCAGTAAAATAACAATAGCGAGGCTATATACAGGGGGTACCGGTACAGAGTCAATGTGTGGGAGCACCGGTTAGTCGAGGTAATTGAGGTAATATGTACATGTAGGTAGAGTTATTAGTGTGACTATCCATAGATAATAACAGAGAGTAACAGCAGTGTAAAGGGGGGGGGGGGGGGGCAATGCAAATAGTCTGGGTAGCCATTTGATTAGATGTTCAGGAGTCTTATGGCTTGGGGGTAGAAGCTGTTTAGAAGCCTCTTGGACCTAGATTTGGCGCTCTGGTACGGCTTTCCATGCGGTAGCAGAGAGAACAGTCTATGACTAGGGTGGCTGGAGTCTTTGACAATTTTTAGGGCCTTCCTCTGACACCGCCTGGTATAGAGGTCCTGGATGGCAGGAAGCTTGGCCCCAGTGATGTACAGGGTCGTACGCACTACCCTCTGTAGTACCTTGCGGTTGGAGGCCGAACAGTTGCCATACCAGGCACTGATGCAACCCATCACTATGCTCTCGATGGTACAGCTGTAAAACCTTTTGAGGATCTGAGGATCCATGCCAAATCTTGTCAGTCTCCTGAGGGGGAATAGGTTTTGTTGTGCCCTCTTCACGACTGTCTTGGTGTGTTTGGACCATGATAGTTTGTTGGTGATGTGGACACCAAGGAACTTGAAGCTCTCAACCTCCTCCACTACAGCCCCGTCAATGAGAATGGGGGCATGCTCGGTCCTCCTTTTCCTATAGTCCACAATCATCTCCTTTGTCTTGGTTACGTTGAGGGAGAGGTTGTTGTCCTGGCACCACACAGCCAGGTCTCTGACCTCCTCCCTATAGGCTGTCTCGTCGTTGTCAGTGATCAGGCCTACCACTGTTGTGTCATCGGCAAACTTAGTGATGGTGTTGGAGTCATACCTGGCCGTGCAGTCATGAGTGAACAGGGAGTACAGGAGGGGACTGAGCATGCACCCCTGAGGGGCCCCCGTGTTGAGGATCAGCGTGGCGGATGTGTTGTTACCTACCCTTACCACCTGGCGGCAGCCCCTCAGGAAGTCCAGGATCCAGTTGCAGAGAGAGGTGTTTAGTCCCAGGGTCCTTAGCATAGTGATGAGCTTTGAGGGCACTATGGTGTTGAACTCTAAGCTGTAGTCAATGAATAGCACTCTCAAATAGTTGTTCCCTTTGTCCAGGTGTGAAAGGGCAGTGTGGAGTGCAATAGAGATGGCATCGTCTGTGGATCTGTTGGGGCGGTATGCAAATTGGAGTGTGTCTATGGTTTCTGGGATAAGGGTGTTGATGTGTACACCATCCAATATGGACACCATCCACAGTACGTATGCTTAAATAATCAGACCTATTTTTATGTGCTCTAGAAAACAACATATAATCAGTTTAACCTGCATTCAGTAATAATTTCAGGTCAATAAAGTTTTCTGTAACACAATGAAGGCAGACTGTAGTTTAAATAGAGCCTGCTCAACTGTGGGGGCAATAGCATACACAACAGTATAATTTGCATAGAATTGCAGGTTATACTTTTTTTACGGACACGTCAATATTGTTAATAGTACAAGACCCAGAATCGACCCCGGCGGCACACCTTTCGTAATATCCAGGAAAGCCGGTGTAACACCATCAGTAGATTTACATTGTCAAGTAACATCTGCCAAGTAATTTTTAAACCAGTTACATGCAGCCTGGTCTAGGCCAACCGAGGAAAGCCTCTGAATTAGCATTGGGTGATGAAAAGTATGGAAAGCCTTTGACAGGTCAATGAAGAGGGTAGCACAATGTTGCCTTTTATCCATACAGTTAGCCACATCTATAACTAGGGATGCAGCAGAGATAGTGCTATGACCTGGTCTAAAACCTGGCTTGATGTACATTTGGAATACATTTCAAAGATAAGAAAGATCCTAGCTGAGAATTAATCAATGATTCTAATGTTTTAGCTAGGCAAGAAAGTTTAGAAATAGGCCAACAATTATTTAGGTCACAACAGGCACCACCTTTGTGAAGGGGGAGTACATGGGCCACCTTCCAAATCTTGGGGATAGTACCAGATATAATTGTCAGGTTAAAAATATGCGTTAATGGTTCAGCAATCGGGGGGCAGAGAGCTGCAGCAAAAATGGAATAAGCATATCAGCTTCAGTGGATGTTTTTACATACATTTTAAGCAAGGCATCTATCAAATCACATATAGTAAATTGTTGAAATGAAAACAAATGTTGACAGGTTCACCATCGTGTCAGCTAGAGGTTGGCAGAGGAAAGAGCAGTTGATTGACTGACCAGAGTCAACTACACCACCATTGCTCTCAAATAAAAAGCCTGCTGTGATATAATTATGATTAAAAGCATAATTTATCCCATTCTTCTCAGTTATGATGCCAGAGTCAGGCAGAACCTGCTTAGACAGGGAAGAATAGGAATTTGTACGCTTCAGTGCATTTACTCTCAAACATTTAGAAGGATCACCAGCAGAGATAGAGCTTTAAAAGTAGCTTGATTTAGCTTTCTTAATCGAGATAGTACATCTGTTTCTCAGTTGTCTGAAAGATTGTGTCACGGCATTCATCGGAAGAAGAAGAGGAATCGTCAGACCAAAATGCAGCGTGTTCATCTTTATTCGCTTAACTGACTGAACACTGAATACAAAATAACAAAAAGAATAGTCGAAACAGTTCTGCAAGGTGCAACCAACACTAAACAGAAAATAACCACCCACAACTAACAGTGGGAAAACAGGCTACCTAAGTATGGTTCTCAATCAGAGACAACGAAAGACAGCTGTCCCTGATTAAGAACCATACCCGGCCAAAACATAGAAATACAAAACCTAGACATACAAACATAGAATGCCCACCCACATCACACCCTGACCAAACAAAAAATAGAAACATACAAAGCAATCTACGGTCAGGGCGTGACAGTATCCCCCCCCCCCCCCCCCCCCCCCAAAGGTGCGGACACCGGCCACAAAACCTGAACCTATAGGGGAGGGTCTGGGTGGGCATTACTCCGCGGTGGCGGTTCTGATGAGGGACGTGGACCCCGCTCCACTTCTGGCTCGGCCCACTTTAGTAATGCCTCTGGAGCGGGAACCCTCACCGCCGACCCCGGACTAGAGGACGCCACTGGACTGATGGTCGAGTCTGGAGTGAGTGGCGCCTCCGGACTGACGGGCGGCTCTGGCGCCTCCGGACAGGAGGGCGGCTCTGGCGGCGCCGGACAGGAGGGAGACTCTGGCGGCGCCGGACAGGCGGGAGACTCTGGCGGCGCCGGACAGGAGGGAGACTCTGGCGGCTACAGACAGGAGGGAGACTCTGGCGGCTACGGACAGGAGGGAGACTCTGGCGGCTCCGGACAGGAGGGCGGCTCTGGCGGCGCCGGACAGGAGGGCGGCTCTGGCGGCGCCGGACAGGAGGGAGACTCTGGCGGCTCCGGACAGGAGGGAGACTCTGGCGGCTCCGGACAGGAGGGCGGCTCTGGCGGCGCCGGACAGGAGGGCGGCTCTGGCGGCGCCGGACAGGAGGGAGACTCTGGCGGCGCCGGACAGGCGGGAGACTCTGGCGGCGCCGGACAGGAGGGAGACTCTGGCGGCTACAGACAGGAGGGAGACTCTGGCGGCTACGGACAGGAGGGAGACTCTGGCGGCTCCGGACAGGAGGGAGACTCTGGCGGCTCCGGACAGGAGGGAGACTCAGGCAGCTCCGGACAGGAGCCCGTCGCTGGAGGCTCCGGACTAGAGGGCGACGCTGGAGGCTCCGGTCTAGAGGGCGACGCTGGAGGCTCCGGACTAGAGGGCATTGCTGGAGGCTCCGGACTAGAGGGCGTTGCTGGAGGCTCCGGACTGATGGCCTTCGTTGGAGGCCTCGTGCCATAACTCCTCACTGGAGGTTTCTTGCCATAGATCCTCACTGGAGGCCTCGTGCCATGGATCATCACTGGAGGCTTCGTGCCATGGATCATCACTGGAGGCTTCGTGCCATGGATCATCACTGGAGGCTTCGTACCATGGATCATCACTGGAGGCTTCGTGCCATGGATCATCACTGGAGGCTTCGTGCCATGGATCATCATTGGAGGCTTCGTGCCATGGATCATCACTGGACAGGCGGGAGACTCTGGCGGCGCCGGACAGGAGGGAGACTCTGGCGGCTACAGACAGGAGGGAGACTCTGGCGGCTACGGACAGGAGGGAGACTCTGGCGGCTCCGGACAGGAGGGCGGCTCTGGCGGCGCCGGACAGGAGGGCGGCTCTGGCGGCGCCGGACAGGAGGGAGACTCTGGCGGCGCCGGACAGGCGGGAGACTCTGGCGGCGCCGGACAGGAGGGAGACTCTGGCGGCTACAGACAGGAGGGAGACTCTGGCGGCTACGGACAGGAGGGAGACTCTGGCGGCTCCGGACAGGAGGGAGACTCTGGCGGCTCCGGACAGGAGGGAGACTCAGGCAGCTCCGGACAGGAGCCCGTCGCTGGAGGCTCCGGACTAGAGGGCGACGCTGGAGGCTCCGGTCTAGAGGGCGACGCTGGAGGCCTCGTGCCATAACTCCTCACTGGAGGTTTCTTGCCATAGATCCTCACTGGAGGCCTCGTGCCATGGATCATCACTGGAGGCTTCTTGCCATGGATCATCACTGGAGGCTTCGTGCCATGGATCATCACTGGAGGCTTCGTACCATGGATCATCACTGGAGGCTTCGTGCCATGGATCATCACTGGAGGCTTCGTGCCATGGATCATCATTGGAGGCTTCGTGCCATGGATCATCACTGGAGGCTTCGTGCCATGGATCATCACTGGAGGCTTCTTGCCATGGATCATCACTGGAGGCTTCGTGCCATGGATCACCACTGGAGGCTTCGTGCCATGGATCATCACTGGAGGCTTCGTGCCATGGATCATCACTGGAGGCTTCTTGCCATGGATCATCACTGGAGGCTTCGTGCCATGGATCATCACTGGAGGCTTCGTGCCATGGATCACCACTGGAGGCTTCTTGCCATGGATCATCACTGGAGGCTTTGTGCCATGGATCATCACTGGAGGCTTCTTGCCATGGATCATCACTCGAGTGGAGAGACACACAGGAGGCCTGGCTCTGGGAGAAGGCACAGGACTCACCAGGCTGGGGAGACATGCAGGAGGGTTAGGGCTTAGCACAGGCACAGGACTCACCAGGCTGGGGAGACATGCAGGAGGCCTTTTCCTTGGCCGAGGCACTGGATACACTGGGCCGTGGAGGCGCACTGGAGGTCTCGAGCAAAAAGCCTGCACAACCCGTCCTGGCTGTATGGTGACTTTGGCCCTGCACGTGCGGGGAGCAGGCACAGGACGCACTGGGCTGTGCAGACGCACTGGAGACACCCAGGCCGAGGAGACGCACTGGAGACCAGATGCACTGAGCCGGCATCATCCCTCCTGGCTCGATGCCCACTCTAGCCCGGCCGATGCGAGGAGCTGCGATGTAGCGCACCGGGCTATGCGTGCGCACTGGGGACACCGTGCGCTTCACCGCATAACACGGTGCCTGCCCGGTCACTCTCTCGCCACGGTAAGCACGGGGAGTTGGCTCAGGTCTCCTACCTGACTCCGCCAATCTCCCCATGTCCCTCCCCCCCCAAAAAAATTCTGGGGCTGCCTCTCGTGCACGTTACCTCGAGCCAATTCCTCATAGCGTCGCCGCTCTGCTCTAGCTGCCTCCAGCTCCTCTTTCGGACGGCGATACTCTCCTGGCTGTGCCCAGGGTCCCTTGCCGTCCAATATTTCCTCCCATGTCCAGGAGTCCATTCCACACTGCTCTCTGTTACCCCGCTGCTTGGTCCGTTTGTGGTGGGTGGTTCTATCACGGCATTCATCGGAAGAAGAAGAGGAATCGTCAGACCAAAATGCAGCGGGGTACGTGTTCATCTTTATTCGCTTAACTGACTGAACACTGAATACAAAATAACAAAAAGAATAGCCGAAACAGTTCTGCAGGGGGCAACCAACACTAAACAGAAAATAACCACCCACAACTAACAGTGGGAAAACAGGATACCTAAGTATGGTTCTCAATCAGAGACAGCGAAAGACAGCTGTCCCTGGTTAAGAACCATACCCGGCCAAAACATAGAAATACAAAACCTAGACATACAAACATAGAACGCCCACCCACATCACACCCTGACCAAACAAAAAATAGAAACATACAAAGCAATCTACGGTCAGGGCGTGACAGATTGCCAGTCCGCGACAGAGTCAGTTTTCCTTGTTTTGGCCCAGGCCTGACTTCTCATCTGAATGAGCTCAGATAACACAGAAGAAAACCAAGGGTTCGATCTATCTTTGACTCTGAATTGTTTAAAAGGGGCGTGTTTATGTGCCAGAGGAATAAATATGGAGGAGACATTTTCTAGAGCCAACTCAGGGTCAGGAATACAGGAGACAGTGGCTAAATCAGAGTAGAACATGTCGTGTAAAAACCCTTGCGCAGATAACTTAAAAAATGTATATTCTTCATTAAACGAGGATTAGTGCTTTGCTGTTTCGTATGTCTAATACATACTATGGGACAATGATCACTGAGATCATATGCAAATACTCCAGTAGACAAATATTTATAGGGGTAAGAATTGAATCAATCAATGAAGGGTTAACAATTGTTGATGGTTATAGTCCACACACACCTAAGATCAATTGAGTCAGATTAAAATATGTGCTCTTAAATTGATCTGAGGCCAGGGATAGCCAATCCAGATTCAAATCCCCTAAAATGACCAACTCCAAGGACAGAAAATTATTACTTTGTAGTTTAACATAGGAGACATGAGTCATTTTTCGCTAGTCTCCTTCTCTTATGTTACTATAACCTATAACAAAACCCCTGTTTAACCATGTTAATGAAGGCCAGCCATTTGAATAGGTGACATTAGACAGCAACAGCACTCTGATAACAGCACTCCTACTTCCATTGAGGAACTGAGCTCATGTTGTTGTTTCCCCCCCCCCCCAAAAGAAATCCTTACCTAATATATAATGTAAACTACTTATATGCATTTGCTAGGCTAACTAGCTAGCTATCTCTTAAAATGCAATGTAGACAAAATGTTGCTATGCAAATCTACCTACTGGTAAGTTAGAGATTGTTTTGCTTAGTGGGGAGCCCCTCTAACTGCCTACAGGGGTTCTGGAGCAGGGGGGGTCCCCGAACAGGAAGCATTGAGTCCCCCTCTTCTCTATGCGCTTGAGGGGACCCCCAGATCAAAGGCGAGGCACACAGAAAAGGCTTATCTGTTGTTGATTTTGGGCTTTTAGTGAAGCACAGGGTTCTAGAAATGTGTCTAGGAATTACAGGGCCAGATCATAGAATCCCTCTTTACATCTTGTTATGCTTTTGTTCTTCGAGGGCTTTGAAATGGGGGGCTCCGCTCACTATTCGGTGCCTTTAAAGTGTACGGGAAAAAAATTGTAAAAAAAAAAGGGAAAAGCCTTTCTTCTAGGCGACAAGGAAGTGACTTAACAAAAACAAATGCCCAGACTGTATAAAAAGGGGAAATAAAAATCACATCCTAGAGACATTTCGATGAAGCCGGGTTTCTTTCAACTTTTTCTTCTGGAATTCCTCAATATCGAGCACAGTTTAAACGGTGGCTGGTGTGTAGGCTAGGTGCAACAGGATCCAGTTCCATATCTTTCTCCTCTCTGTAAAAGTTGCATTAACATTTCAATTTCGATCTCTGCAAGAGGCTCGATTCGATCTTCGATTGTGTTCAATAGTGGCATTATGCTAGAGGGGTAACAGAAGCTGGAGGGCAGCCTTTCTTCCAGCTGTAAGTTCTTATTAACTTTGTCCCCTCCATAATACACTCCAGCTTGATTTGTTGAGATCACATCCCCTTCATTGAAACAGCCATGTCAATCAAAGCCGGGGCTCCACTTGGTCGAAGTACACTGCCGGATGATTGACACCTCAGACTGTGTGTGTGGATTCTACAGAGCCGGTTGTCAGCCCACCACCAGGACAAATTATTTTAACCTGTGTGTTTTGTTTATCTCCGTTGGAGATGCTGAATATTGCAGGTAGAACAAACGTGTGACACGTTGAATAACTAACTCCTTGATCCTGATTTCCATTCTTGTGTTAAGATGGATATTTTGGGGAAAATATCTTACATTTCAAGTTGTATCGTTTTAACCATTTTTTGAGGAAGAGTCAGTTTGTCTTCAAGCTTATTAGAGTTTTGTCATATCTTAAGACAGAGTTATAACAGGGTTGTAGGTTACAGTAGGTCTCCTAGTTTATTCTTCTTGTTCTATTATGTAGCAGGGGAACAATTCTTACTTCAATAACTTTATATCTGAGTTCAACACAGTATGTCTTCTGTGGCTCTTATGTTCAGGCTTCAAATCTAATAGGCTTCAAATCTAACAGGCTTCAAATCTAGCAAGCTTCAAATATGGCAGAGAGCATAACGCCTTCCCAGACAGGCCCTTTTCTCTACATCTGTTTTGGTGTGCTCTTGAGGAATAGCTGGGTGGGTTATGTGTGGGTGAGAAGTTGAAAGGAAACTGCAGCCACCCTCGCCTGCGAATCTCACACCATCACTCAGGATGAATCGAACGGCAACGCTTTGGAGAAACAAAAGGAAAGAGAGAGAGGGATAGAACGTGAGGAAAAAAAGTGAAACCAGCTGTTTGGAAGTGCCTCATCTTTACGACGTTGCAGCGACGCGGGCTCATAACCGAGTCCAAGTTTTGCCACAATCAAACGCTCCATTTGCCTTTACCGGAATATTACAGAAGTTATGCGGTGGTCTTTTTCGGGGGGGGGGGGGTTCTCGTGTATTTACACCCTCCAATATATATATGCGATATGGCATGTACGTAGTGTAGCATAGATGTAGACAACAAAGGGTTCGCTAATGTTTTCCTGCCTGAGGGAATAGTACACACTGGACCCACATCAAGCCTCCAGTCTGCTCCGCTATGTCATGCTACCAGGTGCACACTTAAAAGACCTTTGGTGGGCGAGCCCAGAGCCCAGCCCGTACTAAAACAGCCCCCACATAATCACCAATGGTGCTTGACTGGATGGGCTTTGGGATTGGGAGGTTCAAATTTTGGCTATATGTTAAAATAGTGATCTTTTACCACAGGCTTTTCCTGTACTTTCTATGAGCGTTGAGTGATCATGGGGCTCAAAGTATTGTTGCACTGCTAAAAAGTGACTTTGTGTTACAGCTCCTTAAAGATATAATGTGTGGAGAAATGTGTAACTGTGACGTAAAAGTTGCCAACCTTAGGTACACATGGGGTATAAATTCTTTGGACTTTCTGACCATTTTGGACACACATTTTCTTTATTTTTACTATTTTCTACATTGCATTCCAGGTGAAGCTGGTTGAGAGAATGCCATAGTGTGCAAAGCTGTCATCAAGGCAAAGGGTGGCTACTTTGAACAATCTCAAATAGAAAATATATTTTGTTTTGTTTAAAACCTGTTGAGGACAGAGGGCGCTGTTTTCACTTTGCGGGAAAATCGTGCCCAATTTAAACGGCCTCATACTCAATTCTTGCTCGTACAATATGCATATTATTATTACTATTGGATAGAAAACACTCTCTAGTTTCTAAAACCGTTTGAATTATATCTGTGAGTAAAACAGAACTCCTTTTGCAGCAAACTTCCTGACAGGAAGTGGAAAATCTGAAATCGATGCACTGTTCTAGGGCCTGCCTATTAATGTCCTTGATATTTATTAGAATACATGCACTTCATACGTCTTCCACTAGATGTCGACAAGCAGTGAGAGAAGAAATTGAGTGTGTAACTTGATCTGGGGTCGAATAATAGCTCTTGGCATGACGTGTCACCAGTTTCCTGTTTTCTGGAGAGCGCGAGAAGGGACCTGCATTTGCCTTCTGATAAGCTGTCGTTATGGATGACTAATATCTCCGGCTTTGATTTTATTTGATACATGTGACAATATCATCGTAAAGTATGTTTTTTCAATATAGTTTTATTAGATTATTGAAATTTATTCGGGACGTTAGGCGTGTTGCGTTGTGTGCCTTTGTTCAGGAAGGAGAGCTTAGCGCCACTTTGCTAGCTTTCCGTGCTAATTGACTGGAGAAGAGGACATTCTAAATCCAAACAACGATTGTTCCCGACAAAGGACCCCTTGTACAACATTCTGATGAAAGATCATCAAAAGTAGGACCCATTTTATGATGCTATTTCATATATCTGTCGAACATGTGAAATAGTCGTTTGCGCCCAGAGTTTGGGCACTCTCTCGCTATACCTAAGCTGGATGTCGTAATGAAGTTATTTTTAGAATTCTAACACGGCGATTGCATTAAGAACTAGTGTATCTATCATTTCCTATACAACATGTATTTTCTAGTAACGTTTATGAATAGTTATTTGGTCAGAATAGTTGGAGTGTCATAAAAATATCCGCACATTCTGGGAAAAAGATGCTACGTTAGCACAATGTATAACCACTGATTTCAGCTCTAAATATGCACATTTTCAAACAAAACATAAGTGTATGTATAACCTGATGTTATAGGACTGTCATCTGATGAAGGTTTATGAAGGTTAGTGAAAATTAATATCTTTTGCTGGTTTATTCCCTATCGCTAACGTGCCTATTGCTATCGCTAACGTGCCTTGATGAATGAATGCGGTAGTGTGGTAGGCTATTGTAGTAAGCTAATATAATGCTATATTGTGTTTTCGCTGTAAAACACTTAAAAAATCGGAAATATTGGCTGGATTCACAAGATGTTTGTCTTTAATTTGCTGTACACCATCGATTTTTCAGAAATGTTTTATGATGAATATTTAGGTATTTGACGTTGGTGTCTGTAATTACTCTGGCTGCTTCGGTTCTATTTCTGACGGTAGCTGTGATGGTAGCTGCAATGTAAAACTGATTTATACTTCAAATATGCACATTTTTCGAACAAAACATAGATTTATTGTATAACATGTTATAAGACTCATCTGATGAAGTTGTTTCTTGGTTAGTTTGGTTGGTTCTTGGTTAGTTAGGTTGGCTTTGTGCATGCTACCTGTGCTGTGAAAAATGTCTGTCCTTTTTTGTATTTGGTGGTGAGCTAACATAAATATATGTGGTGTTTTCGCTGTAAAACATTTTAAAAATCGGACATGTTGACTGGATTCACAAGATGTGTATCTTTCATTTGCTGTATTGGACTTGTTAATGTGTGAAAGTTAAATATTTCTAAAAAATATCTTTTGAATTTTGCGCTCTGCCTTTTCAGTGGAATGTGGGAGGAGTTCCGCTAGCGGAACTCCAGAGCCAGACAGGTTAACACTTTTTTGGTTACTACATGAGTCCATATGTGTTATTTCATAGTTTTGATGTCTTCACTATTATTCTACAATGTAGAAAATAGTACAAATACAGAAAACCCCTTGAATGAGTAGGTGTGTCCAAGTTTTGACTGGTACTGTAAACTCATAGAGATAAGAAAGCTGTCAAGACTTGTAAAATGGCAATAAATCGGCTTCCTGATTATGGAAAATTATTTGCATTCATACTAAAGGTCATTTCCTGCTTACAGGCTTATATAAGTAGTCGTTGCATATCTGGAAACAACATCTCAACTGTGGGTGTTCCCTATGTGTTAATGAGTCAAATTGAACTACATAAATCAACTTTCATTCTGCCAAAGTTCATGCTCTTGCAAAGGAAGTGCACTGCATCGTCAATCTGGTGAAAAGCCTGGAGGTCGTGGGTGGGGTTGAAAGTTTAGAGCACTGTAGGTGCTGATGAGTACTTCCCCCCACACCCCCATCATCTACATGTGAATGGAACCTGCTCGTTGACTTGGTATACCCCACCACCGTGGAGGCCCCTGGGTATAAGAGTGTAAGCTTTGTTGTTTTCATTTGTTTTTCCTTTTTCAGTTCTGATCAAGTCGGCTGGGCTCTTTCAGGAGGGGGCCCCTTGGTCGGGGGGAGGAGAGGAGAAGGGGAGGAGGGGATTGACCGAGACACATTGAGTTTGCTAAATCAGGCAGAACACTCGACAGGAAGGAAGGAAGGAAGGAAGAAGAAACTCTCTCCTAAGTGCCATTGTTTAGGTGACATGGCTTGAGCAGCCAAAATGACCGTTTCAGACCGGAGGGGTCCTCTTCAGGAGTGACCCACTCCTCAGAGAAGGATAAAGGCAAAAAAACATTCTCAGGCTGGAGAGGGATGTGGTGTCTGTGATTCTTTCATAATGCCGTTTAGAATACAAAATGCCTCACATTTGGCTTATGAGGCAGACTCCTAGGTTTAAAGAAGAAAAAAAATGACAGGTTAATAATAGATACAAGCATTGCACTGGAGAAAATGCAACTCTTTATTAGTGCAGGTGATAAGAAAATAATAACATTAATACAGTTTGAATTAATCAACAATTTCCAACATATTCTCAGTGATCTGGTTTGGTGTGCTTCGTCTAGAGCAGTGCTCTCTAACCCTGTTCCTGGAGAGCTAACCTCCTGTAGGTTTTCACTCCAACCCCAGTTGTAACTAACATGATTCAGCTTATCAACCAGCTAATTATTAGATTCAGGTGTGCCAGACAGGATAGTAGCTCTCCAGGAACAGGGTTAGAGAGCCCTGGTTTAGAGAGTCTGTTTGGACTTCTGGATGACACGGAAGCAGTGTTGGGGAAGTTACTTTGAAAATACAGTTTACCAAGCTACCAATTACTTCACACTGGAATAAGTTAAGCTACACTAAAGCTCCCCTTAAGAAAAAGATAGTTTGCTACTTTGTGAAAAATTATCAAATGTAAATCTGAAATGCCATTGATTACAATTTGCATGAATAGATCACTTGGGATCAAATGCTACCCGAATGTGTAATTTAACCTATTTAACACAAAAACTATGTTTCAAGTGAGAATTAGACACATCTGATGCCAAAAAATAGTAGACAGCTACATGGCTACATGGCAACAAAGTAATTAACTACTGAAAA
The DNA here is from genome assembly GCF_016432855.1 of Salvelinus namaycush. Classification (NCBI taxonomy): domain Eukaryota; kingdom Metazoa; phylum Chordata; class Actinopteri; order Salmoniformes; family Salmonidae; genus Salvelinus; species Salvelinus namaycush. The sequence continues at coordinate 9,200,178 of NC_052323.1, forward strand.
CACTGCCTAGATTTGAATTTAGTTCAGCTACCACCAAGCTCAATTTCAATTATTCCCTAACACTGGACAGAGGCTGTAGACTTCGCCAGCTAGGCTACATCTGCACACCAGTCCACTTATGGAACAATTTTCTGGCCCCAGTGCGCTTTTGGCCGTGTCCTCCATGATTGAAGATCAGCCAGATAACATTATCTGGTGACCAATCAAAGGCTGGGATACCTACCTAATCCCACAGGTGGGTCTTCCAAGAGGCTGCTGGAGGAAAGAATGCTTTTATTATAAGCCAACCAATCAAAAGTCCCAGAGATGATCCAATCCTACAGTGGGCCAACCTACAGCTGTGGTGTTTGAGGGGTTGCTTGGAGGGGGATATTGCCATTATTATTTCTACTGTCTCTGGACAGACTGAAATTCACATCACCTTCACAAAGATTGCCAAAACATATTTTTTGTGTGAAATGAACAATCAATATACAGTTCACCAACCATCCAAATATTCAGACTACACTATTGGAACCAAATAATGTTCTTCAGAGCAATGCCATTGGAGAACCATTTCAGGTTCTCTGAAGAACTTTAAATGGGATGGCTTTTTGAAAAACCATACAAAATAATTGATAAATGCAATTGGGTGTTGTTTTAAAGGAAAATTCCAACCCAAAATATTTATTTTGGTATTTATTTCTTTAGTCCATTGTTGATATAGTCCCAACATGTTTTGCATGTCAGCAATCATGTTTTCAAGATACATAACTTTCAAAATACAGAAATATAGCAAAATGCATCGTACCGGCTGTATTTCTGTATTTCGAAAGTGATATAGCTTGATAACTTGATTGCTGACATGCAAAACATTTTGGGACTATATCAACAATGGACTAATGAAACAAATACCAAAAGATAGTTCTTGGGTGGAGTTTTCCTTTAACACTGTAGGGTGTTGAGCCTTATTTGCATATTTCCCAGTGTGCCATTCAAGTGATTCTTTTGGTTACCAGTACCATTCATGACTGTGTTTGCTAGTGACAGAGACCTGGTTGTTGCATTCATTCATTTTCAGTCATGTGGCCTTCACCAAGTGAGATCCTAAGTGAATATGTAATAATTAAAATACAATTATTTAAGACAATACAATACATATTTTAGAAGGCTTTATTTTGAGGGCCTAGTTATACCTAATACAGTGGCCTGAAAGCCACATCAGGCCTGCAAGTCACATTATGATGGTTTGTAAAGTGATGTATAATTCCTATCGGAATGCACACTGTGTGGGACTATGCAATTATTTAATCAAATGTATTTACCCACAACCTGCATTCAGAATGACTACCAGTGATGGGAGAACTATGAAATGAGAATTAAAATGTCTAAGCTGGAACAACCAGTTCAGTAACGGGTGCAATAAATCCAAGTCACAGATTGGATTTAGAATTTGTATTTATTTATATTTGAGTAGCATAAGATTAATGAATCAATGTACATTCAAAAACATAAATCTTGAAACAAAATTCAAAAACATCTACCTGCAATAGAGCATGCTGGGAAATATGACGGGCATGGTTTTGATTCAACTCTGGTTATATGCTGCATTCAGAACCAAGTGGAAAGGTGGTAATTACCAGTTATGATGCTGTAATTAATGGGTTGGATGCATTCACGTGCTTTGAACTTGATTGGCTAATGGCAATCAAGCTGCGTCAACCATAAACTAAAAGTACAGTTATCATGCTCGCAAACAAATTATAGTGTTCAAAAACCATATTAATAGATTGCTTTAAATTTCCCACTAGTACTTACAAATTGGAGGACCGTTCAACTGAATTTTTCCCAGTTGCCTCTTCTTGGGCAAATTTAGTGGGCGCTCATGGTGGGTGTATTTTTTTAGGATGAAGTTGTTGCTTGACACCCCCATGAGTCTTTCAAAACCCCACGTTTTGTGTTTTGGTTGTTGGTCAGTGACTATTAGTTCCCCCTTCTGTTTGAGCAACATTTTTTGTTTTCTTGCTGGGGAACGTAACAGTTCTACTTATTTAAAGTTGTTCTCAGAACGTTAAGAAAAACATTTCAGTACTTCAGTATGTTTTCTGCAGGTTTCCTCATGGTTCTATTTAAAGTCCATGTTCTCAGTACATTAAGATAAGTTTTCATAAAAACCACAGCATTAATAGCATTCAAAGAAAGTTATATAAAAACATGCATTCTGTTATCAAAATCAATAAAACTCTTGTTTAGTGTGTTCCACGCCCTCTAATTGGCCACACCTGATCTTAATGAGTGCTTATTTCCTTTTGAAGTGGGGTCTGTTTAGTGACCTCCCAAGTGGCACAGCAGTGCTTGAGGCGTTACTACAGGCCCGGGTTCCATCACAGGCTGTGTCACAACTGACCTTGAACAGGAGTCCCATAGGGCGGTGCACAATTGGCCCAGCGTCCAGGTTAGGGGACGGTTTGGTCGGGGGGGCTTTACTTGGCTCATCGCGCTCTAGCGACTCCTTGTGGCGGGCCGGGCACCTGCAGGCTGACTTCGGTCATCAGTTGAATGGTATTTCCTCTGACACATTGGTGCTACTGGCTTCCGGGTTAAGCGGGGAATTTTAGGGAGCGCAGTTTGGCGGGTCATGTTTCGGAGGACACATGACTCGACCTTCGCCTCTCCCTAGCCCGTTGGGGAGTTGCAGCGATGAGACAAGATCGCAATTGGATATCTCGAAAAAGTGGGTAAAATACAAAAAATGAACAGCTTCGTATGAGTTAGAAAAACATTGCATGCTACGTCCATCCTGGTGGCGCAGTGGGCTAATTCCGTGTATGGGTCTTTCAATAAAAAAAGGGGCCAATGTGTGACATCAGGGTCAATTTCAGAATGGTTTGATATATATTTAAATGTGATTTTCTTGTAGCTTCACATGTGTAGTTACAGAAATAAAAGTATAGATAGGCACAATGAGACCATAACTCCACCTATAGCAACTACATAACACCTACTGTACATGTCATTCAAAACGTCACAAGAAACATGGACACTGCATGTTTCTTTGTCATACCAAGTTGCCAGGTCTTTTGTGCTTTAGTCAACTTCTCTATCATTTATAGCCATGCTAAACATTCCTGAAGAAGGAAAAAGATAAACAGCATTTATATATGTTTTAATAGTTATTAATATAATACAATAATATAATACAATGGTTTCTGTCAACTAAATCATTGATAATAATAATATTGAAATCATTATCGGTAAAGTCTTCAAGCATTGTATGCGTGCGAGAGTCTGTGTCTGAAAACTAGCTGACAAATTCTTGCCAATGTCCTTGTTTCCTTCACTCCTTGCCTCTCCTTGATAGTGCATTGTAGCCCAAAGGGAGGAACCTTTACTCCTCTCTCCCAATGAGGGAGGTGAGGAGTAGGGGAAACTAAGGGTGAATCTCACTTGAATTTCCTTGGTTCCTCACGTCCTCTCTCCTCGCCTCCTTTTCAAAACCCATAGGATAAGAAGGTGAGAGGGGAAGGACCTCTGACCTTGTCATCCAAAGGTTTTTGAGAAGGAGATGAGGAGAGTGGATGCGACGAATCAAGGAAATGCAATTGAGATTCTCCCAAGGACAGAGGAAGTATTTGACAGCTATTAACCTTTTACTGCAGTGGGTTAAATCAAGTGTTTCTTGTTAGTTTTAAGCAAACCTACTTTGAAACAAAAGTATACACCTCACACACATAGTTATGGGCTTAAAAAAAAGATGACACCTGTACCATGTCAGATATAGAGTTGAAATGTATTTAATTTTATTATAATCAGATCACATTGTGATGTCATGATGTGGGCCAAAAGTTCCATCTCACCTGAACAGGCTGAAATTCCAGGTATTTTTTTCAAACAGCTCTTTTTTATATATTTTTATTTTATTTATTGAATATTCGAAACATACAATATACTTGCAGTGAAGCCGCTCAACAACTACATCATACCAGTCATCCAACAGATTCCCATTCAGAGCGACACACAGAAGCATCCAGGGTCAATGCCCTGCTCAAGGGCATGTTGACCGATCTACCACCAGGCCAAAAAACGTGAACCCCAACCCTCCAAGATCCCCCCACAGTTCCCCAATAGCTGTCCCTCAACCATTCGAGACCCCTCCCACAGTCCCCCCCAGGAAGAAAAATATAAAATACAATGAATTCCATTCCCCACCCACAAGAACCCCCAATGCACCAACAACTAAGAGAATGAACTAAAGAGAAAAAAGGAAAAGACAGAAGAAAACAGCAAACAATGCAATTTTTATTTTATTTTAAATAATATATTTTAAACAAAGGACATCAAGGACAACAAAAATCATAACAGCAATGCCAACTGTATATTCAAACAGCTCGTACACAAAAAGGGCATTCTCCTCATTTTCACAATTTTAGAGTGTTATTTAGACCTTATAGTAGGGCCGTGAAGATACCAGTATCGCGATACTCGTTAGTATTGTGATAAGGAAACCAAACACTTAGCGGGTTTCACTTCTTTAGGAAAACAGCCCTAATGTTAGCAATAAATATCATTATGTTGTCATCCAGAGTCACTTATATTTATTTCCCAAGCTATAGCACACAATATTTTACATACAGCAGGTTTTTAAAGGACAAAAGATTTCGGTCTGTTTCGTGTTTTCATTTTTGCCATGGAAAACATATTGCGATACTGATATTCCGGCCAAACAGAGAATCTTGTTTTTAACTGCACTGCCCTGTTAACAGTTTTAGACAGTGCCAGACTGACTGACTGACTGCGCTACCATAATACACTTGGCCTGTCCAGAAACAACCCATAGCCCCTACTGCCTATAGTCTAGACATTTGTGGAGATCTGAGTGGGATTGATGGGTGGTGACTTGGTGAATGCTCCACCTTACCCTCTGAAAGGCTTGGTAGAATTTAGTCAGGTATAGCTTTCCCCAGTCCAATCCTCACATATCTCCACAGGTGTCTAGGGGTTGCTTCTGGACAGCATCCCACAACTCTCCGGGTGTGGGGTGGACCTACAGCACAACTCAAGTTATTGGATGGATGCTTCATTCCATTTTTAGGTACCTAGGATATATCAGTCAGCTAACTATTTACAGTAACAGCAGTTCATTCATTAATAAGTGACTACACACTAAATCGTATGGGGGGGGGGGGGGGGGGGTCGTGGTGGTAAAAAATTTTTTTAATCCAAAGTAAGTGTGAAGAATTGTAAGAGTAGTGTTTTAATGGCAATGCCCTTAGTCCATCTATATCGTGTCTGCTCTCCTTCTCCCTTCGGACACCTTCCTGTAAGTGTTGCAACACTGTCTTCTATGTATGATTGAAGCAAATGTATCTTGTCAGCGTCCCTTTAAACGCAAAATCATTGTCTTGTACAACATTTGAGCTCTTATTGAAAAAACGGATTATTGTGCATTAGAGAGCTAAGACACTGAAAATGCCCCTGATGTTTTACGAACCTATTGTAACGACCCTGGGTTTATAAGCGCGGAAATCGACTCTGCCACACGAGCGTGCTTTTGCGGCACAGTCGATAGCGCGCCGGACCTCGAGACCCGCTCCCTGCTGTTTCATTACACTATTTTACCTAAGTATTACTTCGTTGTTTACCAGAGGACCTCGCCTCTTTAAACCAGGTGGTGTAGATTGGCTGCAAACCTTCATAGCGACAGTTATAAGACCTCTATGATTCATTTAGTCACTTCTAGCAACTCATCAGTGAGACTTTTGGATTTGATAACACAGTTTAAGGGCCTCTGCACGTGAACAATTGTATTAAACTTTTTTTTGTTTTTTTTGTTTACATATACAGTAGCCGCATATAGCCTATATGGAACTAAAAGACCGGAGCCAAGCATGTTTACCCTGTAGAATGGAAAATATCATGACTTATCAACATCCTTAGCTAGCCCATTCAATAAATATATACTGTTAAATAACTTCGACTGACAACCGATAGCTTATGGTTGCTGGGTGCTAATACAAGCTTATTAGCATTAGCCACTCCTAATGCTGAGAGAGACTAACGTTAGTTAGCAACCACAAACCCTGCACAAACCTGTGGCTAACTCTGCTGCTGCACTGACTTTCTGGCTGTTCTGCACTCTCCACCTCTTTCACTGCTACCTGCTGTTGTTCTAAGTGCTCCACTAGCCTGCTGTTCTCATCTGTCCTCCTCCTTTTCTCATCTGCAAGGTAGCGGTGCTACATGACATTAGTTAGTTACTGTATACTGACACGACCAGGGCAACTCAACTGTAAAAAAGTGTCCGCATAACAGAGCAACACAACTCCAAACATGTCAGATAAGATGCTACATAGCCCCTAGGCTAAATTAATATGAAGAGACATGGGCCAAAGAAATACCGTAGAATGGAATAGGTTATAAAAGCTCTATGATTAATCTCATCGGTTCTAACAGCACAATTTAAGGGCCTAAGTATTTTCAATGTTTTGTTCACCTACAATCTTACCACAGCGGTGGCCATCTTTTGCCCTCTTTCTGGCTGCCCTCCCTGTTCCCTTTCAAGTTCACGTTAGTTTATTTGTCATCTACAGATGACATACATGGAATATACAGTGCAATGAAATTCTTACTTTCAGTTTCACCTCTCAACAATGCAATAGAAAAAGTTATTAAAAAGAGCAAGATAGTTACAATAGTTACATTGCTAATATGGAAATTACAGACATGAGCCAATCATGTTCACCTGTAGAATGGAATTGGTTATAAGACTTCTATGATTCATTTAATTTCGTCAGCTGTAAAGTTCAGATTCATTCCACAGGGGGGCACCGTGTCACTGTCAGATATGTGTTACAGTCAGAAAAACGATCTCATCTCTTCGGTCTCAGCTAGCTAGCCAGTCATTAGCTACCGAAGTCGCTAGCCAGCCAAGCTAGCTACAGCAGAAAACGAAACCCATCAAATACAGTTGCTGGAAACATTTTTCCTCATATCCTGACTTATCAACATCCTAAGCGTGCCAATTCACTAAATATACTGTTAAATAACCGACTGATAACCAATGGACGCTGAGTGCTAACGCTAGTTTATTAGCATTACCCAACCCTTATGCTGAGGGAGACTACAGTAGCTACTGTTGACTAACCCCATTCCATACAAATTTGAGCAACCGCGGCATTCAAACGAGGCTGCAATGAAAACTAATGTAACTGTAGCGACTGTGTTGGCATCAACATCTGGGGTGTGAACTACGTTTCTATTCAAGCATTGATTGGCATGGTAATGGCCCGATAGTATTGGAGAAAAGTTGAAAAAACGGACCCCTCAGTGTCATGACGTAACGTACAGCACGCATAATGCAACCCATTCTGTGTTGTACTGCCTCTCTCCACCAGGTGTAGCGCTTTTCTCGCAGATTAAAAACAAGAAAGGGACAGGGACAGGGTTAGGGGGATACCTAGTCTATTGTACAATTGAATGCATTCATTTTTTCGTCATCACTGCAAGCCATCCTGACTCTCAAAAGCCACGACAGCCGCTGTTTACTTCTGAAGATAACTTTAGCACCGCCCTAAATACCTGATTCAAATTCGACACAAACCTTCAAATAGGTATGTCATGACACATTATATAAACTCTTTATAGTGTTTTGTTTATATTTTAGAGGTGATAAATTGGACAGATTGGGTGAAAAAAGCAGTTTTCCCACATGGTTTATCTCCCCTTTCCCTATCACACAGTAGGTTTCGCTTCCCCACCCGCCGTTTTTAAAAAGACCAGAGGGAGCTCATTGCCTTCTTCAATCATGCAGAGATGGGCAGCATGAAGGTCTCATTATTGATTTTGTTGGAAAGGGGAGAAATTGTGCATTACAATGGTATTCATATTACTGCTGTCCTGGAAGTATTATGTTTTTTGGGGCGCTAAAATAAAGTAAACTGTACGTTACAGCGCAATGTACAAAAGTGCGTTAGCTAACTATAGCTTGTTATCTACCACCAACATTGCACAAACCTGTGGCCAACTCTGCTGCTGCACTTTAACTTTCTGGCATTTCTGCCCTCTCCACCTCATTCACTGCTGCCTGCTCAACCTGCTCGCTTTCTTTGCCTCTCTTTCAGGAAGATGTTCTGAATATCCATATTTACTGTGCTATGCTGCAGACTTTGAGTGACAGGCATTTTGCTGAGTGATGACTTGACATCTAACCAGTACTGTGGCGGTTGGGTCAAGGGACCTGAGCGGCCCAGCGTGTTGTGAAATTTTTACTAGGATTAAATGTCAGGAATTGGGAAAAACTGAGTTTAAATGTATTTGGCTAAGGTGTATGTAAACTTTCGACTTCAACTGTATGTCAGATGGCTACTACATCTGCTATACAGATATAGACAACAGACAGGAGGGTAACTCGTTCATTTTCTATTAACACACGACCCTCCCCAGCCCTCCCCCATTACATTTTGATCACTTTATTTTAAGAATGTGAAATGTCAGAATAATAGCAGAGAGAATAATGTCTTTCAGCTTTTATTTCTTTCATCACATTCCCAGTGGGTCAGAAGTTTACACACACTCAATAGGTATTTGGTAGCATTGCCTTTAAATTGTTTAACTTGTGTCAAATTTTTTGGTTAGCCTTCCATAAGCTTCCGACAATAAGTTGGGTGAATTTTGGCCCATTACTGCTGACAAAGCTGGTGTAACTGAGTCAGGTATGTAGGCCTCCTTGCTCGCACACGCTTTTTCAGTTCTGCCCACACATTTTCTATAGGATTGAGGTCAGGGCTTTGTGATGGCCACTCCAGTACCTTGACTTCATTGTCCATTTGGAAGACCCATTTGCGACCAAGCTTTAACTTCCTGACTGATTGATGCCTTGAGATGTTGCTTCAATATATCCACATCATTTTCCTGCCTCATGATGCCATCTATTTTGTGAAGTGCACCTCATGACGCCATCTATTTTGTGAAGTGCACCAGTCCCTCCTGCAGCAAAGCACCCCCACAACATGATGCTGCCACCCCCTGTGCTTCACGGTTGGGATGGTGTTCTTCGGCTTGCAAAGCCTCCCCCTTTTTCCACCAAACATAATGATGGTCATTATGGCCTAACAGTTCTTTTTTGTTTCATCAGACCAAAGGCCATTTCTCCAAAAAGTAAGATCTTTGTCCCCATGTGCAGTTGCAAACCGTAGTCTGGCTTTTTTATGGTGGTTTTGGAGCAGTGTCTTCTTCCTTGCTGAGCGGCCTTTCAGGTTATGTCGATATAGGACTCGTTTTACTGTGGATATAGATACTTTTGTACCTGTTTCCTCCAGCATCTTCACAAGGTCCTTTGCTGTTGTTCTGGGATTGATTTGCACTTTTCGCACCAAAGTATGTTCATCTCTAGGAGACAGAACACGTCTCCTTCCTGAGTGGTATGACGGCTGCATCGTCCCATGGTGTTTATACTTGCATACTATCGTTTGTACAGATTAACGTGGTACCTTCAGGCATTTGGAAATTGCTCCCAAGGATGAACCAGACTTGTGGAGGTCTGATTTCTTTTGATTTTCCCATAATGCGAGGCACTGAATTTGAAGGTAGGCCTTCACATACATCCACAGGTACACCTCCAATTGACTCAAATGATGTCAATTAGCCTATCAGAAGCTTCTAAAGCCATGACATCATTTTCTGGAATTTTCCAAGCTGTATAAAGACAATGTCAACTTAGTGTATGTAAACTTCTGACCCACTGGAATTGTGATACAGTGAATTATAAGTGAAATAATCTGTCTCTAAACAATTGTTGGAAAAAATTACTTGTGTCATGCACAAAGTAGATGTCCTAACCGACTTGCCAAAACTTTAGTTTGTTAACAAGACATTTGTGGAGTGGTTGAGAAACGAGTTTTAATGACTCCAACCTAAGTGTATATATACTCCCGACTTCAACTGTAGTTATATATACACTAACTATATAGGTAGTGTATTAGTTATATACATTAACTATATAGTTAGTTTATTAGTTATATATATTAACTATAAAGTTAGTGTATTAGTTTATATATATATATATATATATCATTCCTGATTGCACGACCATGCAAATTCCGTCCTCCCTCTAATCTAGCCCATTTCAAGACTGCCCCAAATAAACGAGAAACCCATTTGACACATGCTTCCACTTTCCGTGCTTTCTCGTTCTTGTTCGCTTAATTCGTACAATTTTGCCTTCATTAGGCTAGGTTTCAGGTTGCAGGGTACAGGTAATGTAAAGCATTTCCCCCAAAATTGTGGGCCCAAGCCCCGGTTGCTAGGAAGTGGAAGAGCCTAAATTGCAGCCATTTCCTCGCCATTGTACTGAGAGGTCTTATTACAGCATTTAGGTCGGCAATTGGCGTCATTACTTGCAGCCAACTTCCTCTGCGAGTAAGGAATTAGCTGGAGCTATTTGGCTGTATGAGTGCAGTTGCCAGGGGAGATGAGTATGAAGGGGATAATTATGGCATGTATTGTGGAGCGGATGTGTGCTAGCTAGGGCTGTCGGCCGGGTGGCTCAGAACTTTGTAATGTGTAATGTTGCCAATGCTGACTGAGGCGGCTAATGTCAAAAGGTGCCAAAGTGTTGTGTCCCTGGACTGTGACGAGTCATGCTAACACATTTCCACCAGGGTTTAAGTGCATAACGTAATTATTGGGTCTGAAACAGTACATTGTCAAGACAACAACAAACACTCTGACTGATGAGAGGTCTGGTGTGCTCATCGAATGCATCTTCAGTCAGTCATGGATCTCTTCTGTTTGCACTTGAATAGTTGGAAAATCTCAAATTAAAAAAAGAACTGCAGTTCAAATAGGAAGTGATACATCCGTAACTTTCAGACTGGCATTAATTTACCCACAATAAAACAATTGGAAACTTTACTTATACAGACCAATCATAAAACAAAAACAATAATCAAAAACAGTGATGCAACCAATAAACAGCTGTTACAACGTATTTTACAGCATCAATCAACCTGAGGGGAAGCCCTAAAGGAACCTCAATGTGGATTGATTTGTGTTTGTACTCTACCTACAACAGGTTTAATTTTGAGCACCAAGAGAAATGACTATGGGCAGAAAATAGTCGTGACTAGTTTCCTGAGGAAAAACAGGGCCTAAAAACCAAGGCAACCGAGGCATCTTAGCAGTCATTGCTAGTCGAGCAGAAAGATGAGTGCCATGCTTGACGACGGAGGAGCCTGCATGTTTTCTCAATGGAGAGTTCAGCCTGCAATAGGAACTCTGCCAAAAAAAACATTTACCAAACAGAGGCCAGTAGGAAATAATACTGGTTGAGGCTTGTTTGGCTCTACGGGCTAAATTCCAAGCTGCTGTAACTAGCTATAAGTCTTTTTATAGGGACACCCCCAAAGAGGGGGCCCCAAGGAGGAGAGAGGAACTTTTTACATTTCTGTTTGAATGGGAGCTCTGCCAGTGGCTGAGTTCAAAGTGCAGTTTCCAGTCACTTGATTTAACTACTTTGTGTATTTGATAGGCCAAGGTAGAACAAATGACCTGAAGTAATATTTAGATAATTTTTCTGAGGCTTGCACCAAAGGGGGAACGCAGGACAAATCAGCAAGAACCCCCCCCCTCCAACTACTCCTCTTTTTCACTCTCTCACACACTCTCACAAATTCACCCGAGCGAACACACATTACATTTTTTTGGCACTCAAACCCTCTGGTTTTCTTCTCCATTCTGCAGATCATTATCTCATGTCACTGAGATCTGAAAAAATGCATGGCGATTATTTCTCAGTACAAATGCTATGTGTCTGCAGGAGCATAAGGAACGTATCTGCACTATATCCTGTTTCCTCCAAATATTTAGCAGTATACACACAAACCATCAGCCCTTACATCAACTTTTAGCACACCTTATTAGGCTAATTGCAGACATACTTCAATAACATTATAACAGAAACTCACCTGCTAAGATATTATTGTTATGTTGTTGGATCTATGGATTGCACAAAATGTAACTCAAATCCTACTCTACTGTATATATTGTTACCCACTATTGTTTTCTCAAATCCCACACATGGGATCAGTTTTGTTCTGGATTTGCACATACCGTTCCTTAAAACCTCCTGTCTTGCCAGTCCAGACTGAATCATTGTGAGCCAAGTTTTTCCCTCTCACCTCTTTGGTGAATCACTGTAGATGTTGACAGGTCAAATGGCTTCCACTAACTACCACAGCCACGAAGTCAGATTCCACAGCCACGAAGTAGGCATAAGTTTAGCAGTGTGGTTAAGGTTAGGATTAGATTTAAAATAACATTTGAAGAACAGAAATTGTAGAAATGGGCAGGGTTTATGACTTTGTGGCTATGGAACCAAGTAATGACCAGGTCAAATGGTTCCAAGGTAGTGATTGAACCTGTTGAGCGCCACCTGGTGGTTCCTGCCTGGTTTGGTGCAGGTTGGGGAACTGAAAAACACCTGTGGATTTAATTTCCTGTAGATTTAATTTACCTGTAGATGTGAAACATAAGGTCATTTGCAAATTAAAGGGCCAATGATTCTTGAAGAACTTAAATTATAAATGCCTCATGAGCTTAGTCCAACTGTCACACTCCATGAGAACCCACAATATAAGTTTTTTTTGCTCCAATGTTTGTAAACAGCATAAATGTAAACACACACTGTATAGCCTAACATGGTTAAAACTATAATTTTGATCTCCTGGATGGTCAGTATTTGCATCCATAGCTCTGTCTATGAATTTGAGAGTGGTTACATTTCTCCAGACCCATCCCTGAGCTTTTTAGTGAAACAGGGGCAGGGAGAACGCTTTGTTATTGTTTCAGCTGCTGATTGCCACTTAAGAACATTTCATATTTTGGGGTTGGACTGCATTTAATTGAGCTTTTCTGGAATATTGATTAACTACTGATTGAACTTACTAATGACAGAAGGCCTTTTTCACGGCCGTCGTCGGAAGGAGACCAAGGTGCAGCGTGGTGAGCGTACATTTTCTTTTATTTGTAAAATGTCACCAACAAAACAAGAAACAAAATAAACGACCGTGAAGCTTACGAGGGCTAAGTGCCACTAACAAAAGTCAACTTCCCACAATGACAAAAGGGAAAAAGGCTGCCTAAGTATGATTCCCAATCAGAGACAACGATAGACAGCTGTCCCTGATTGAGAACCATACCCGGCCAACACATAGAAAAACAAAAACATAGAAATCAGAACATAGAATGCCCACCCCAAATCACACCCTGACCAAACCAAAATAGAGACATAAAAAGGCTCTCTAAGGTCAGGGCGTGACAGCCTTATTGCAAATACATGTTTAGTTTGGTTTATGTTTCTGTTGCTGCTGCACTATTACGGCCATTTTCAAAATATATACTACAAAATATATACTACATGATTTTTTATAAAGCACCTCTTGTTCAGGAAAATAACAGATTGATTGTTATAAGGCTACAGATGAAATCAATGTAAACCTTTTGGTTTGTTTCATTAATTAAACTGCTGTACAACAAGGCCCATCTGGAGACAAATGTTTCCATAAGGTTTGCAGTGTAAATAGTGCCATCCACGGCCATTTATTGGGGAATTAGACAATGGTCAGTATACTCATGCAGTTGATTCACAACTCTCATAAGCCAAATCCTGACTTGATATTGGTGTGTAGAACAAACTGTACAACTATACAAGCAACAGTTTGCCCTCCATGGCTTTCAGACCAGTACTTCAGCCATAATATTTCCACAGTATCTCCTCATACCTTGGAGAGGGGCTGATGTTAACCTGACAGTATGATGGATTGCCTGTTGTGTACAGGCGGCTTGTGGAACAGGATGATTTAATGTGATCGTGAGACCACAGTGTTCTCACAGCTTCACACTAATTAGAACAATCACTGATTACATGCACCATGTCATAGAGCCTGTCTAGCTGTGTATGTGTATGTGTGTGTGTGTGTGTGTGTGTGTGTGTGTGTGTGGTGAACCTCAGGAAATGTTTTGTTTCCATGGCCACACTCAGCCAGTTTGGCAAGACTGCATAAATTGTACTCAACCTATATGACAACTAAAATAAATAAATGTAAAAAGCTGATAGATAACATGTTTGTATTTGTGCCACGTGAGATAATCGAATAAACTACTTACTTGTAAGATATTATTTCTATTGAAACCTCATAATACTCCATCATAATAAGAATTTAAACCTCCTTTAAGTTGAATAACTATCAGTTTAACATCAACAACATCCACTGTGAGTGTGGTGGCCGTCTCTCCTCTTCTCGGTCTATGTCCAAGGGGGTTCCAGCCGACTGGATTTTTGGCGCAGGCAGCGCTACACCTATCCTTCAGTCATTTGACACTGCAGGAGACGCCAGGCATTCAGGACATTCTTTGTCCCGGAGAAAGACGGGGGGGGGGGGGGGGGGACACAATACAAGAGGTTCCACTCCGTTCACTTTCAATAAGGGCTCGCCCCCTCCGACTGCATCGCCGTGCACGGAAGGGGCGGAGCCGAGTCAGAGGGCCGGCCAGCAGTGAAGTGCTGTGAAGTGAGAGGGCTAAGAAAAAAATATCTGTGGGATGCCAAAGTATCCCAAGTCTTTTTTCCCACAGGAAGAAAAATAACCCTCCCCCAAACCACCACTGCCCCTTCCCATAAACCTCCTCCTTCCCTTTCCTTCATTGACTGAGATTGACTTTGCCATCAAAGCTTTTGATTTGAGTAATAGGGGCAAAATTCCCCACTGTCCCCTCTCAATGGTTATTTACTTGCTGTACTGAGGTGATGCCAATAGTGTGTCCAAGCATTGTTTCGTGTTGCTTCATGACTCGGGATGATTTCGTATTGTATAATTCTCCTCACTAAAGGCGACTATATCCTTATTCCCTTTGTGTTGAATAGCTAAAGGTTATAAGACACTAACATTTATTCAAAACATTATGAAGAAACTTGGAGCATAGGAACAAAATGGACGGTCTTAATGCTGTGTTAGTACTCCGAAATTACCAGATCCTCAACTGGACTATAAAAATAGTCAAACATTAAATAATCTCCTCTAAATGGACTTTTAAAGACATTGTGAAAGCAGTAATCATGAATATTAGTGGTACGTTGAGCTTTACTTCTACGGGGATATCCATAGTCGCTTACCCCAGGTTTGTGGTGCAAAATTACAGTTGTGGTCGGAAACTGAGGGTCACATTTTTATCTGACATAAATATAAAAATGTATCTGGGGCTTTTGGCACAAACATTAAGCCTATTTTTAACACACATGTTCCAAAGCTACTGAGAGGCAGGGATCTCATAAACGACCCAGTGTAACGTTTAGCTTTGTGATTCATACCTCTTCACATGAGTTGGGCTCTTGTTGACCTTGGCAACCGTTTTAGCCACTGCTCACCTTTTGTGGCTTGCCTGATATGTCTGAAATTCCCCATGGCTATGGAAGCCTTTTTGATGGCACAGTTGAAGGAATTGCATGCAGGTACAAGTTTTGTACTCAGTATTTGAACATCCGAAAATGGTAACCACAGAATACTTTATTACAGATTATAAGATGATATATGGGATAATGCTGGCTAGACTCATATTTCATATTGACTTCAAAAGAGTAAAACAAACTTTTTAGCTCATTTATGAAAGGTTTGAGGTTATATTTCAGCTATCTGTGAATTGGCAACAACACAGCAAATACCTTTTGATTAGCTAGCATGCAACCACACTCAATCAGCTCAGAAAAGAAACACGACATACTGTACAAGAACCTCACTACTTATTAGACACTGTATGTTTCTTACTTTTCAGCTCACTAGCAAACTTTTATTTTGCTTAATTAAATAGTAGCTTCGAGTAAAGTTCAGTTCTTTAAATGTCACGGTACACATTTTTCTACAGCAGCTTCAGCATGTGAAGGGTCAACAACAAACTCGTCTGAAGATAAACCACCATCAGAAACTAGCTTCGGTTCTGAATCCCTGCAATTTATTAGATAATCATGTGGTCAAGTGTTCCATTTTCCAGAGAGTGGCTCTGTGTGCTCCAGGCCTAGGGTGAACAGGATGTGTGGGAGAGAGGACTCTAGAATCAGTCCCACAGGCTCTTAGATAACAACTACATGGGAGACCAGGGCCGCCTGCGTTCTGGAACAGTTTATTAGAGGGAAGTCCGCAATTACATATTTCTGGGTAAACATTAACTACCACTGTATCGTGTGGCCCTCGAGAAAATACAGGTTTGCGATCTTGCCTTCCGTTGAGAAAACTAGGTTTTGGGAAACCAATGAGCGAAAAAAGGGTGTATGAAGAGTTTTCATTCAGTGGTAAATAATGACTTCAAGTCATTGCGCTAATACCAGTTAGCATTGTCTCGCCAAACTACCATCAACTTCCAATCTGCATGCAGAGACATCAAAATGGTATCCATGAGTTCACCTGACTCTGGGTAAGTAGCTAAATGTAATTGCCAGAATCTCACATGATCCCTTTAATTGAAAAGTGAATTAGAAAGGCCTAAGACCATAGGCCAGAATAAACATGCCCTGAATGACAAGCTGAACTAGTACATTGCAACAGATCTGAGATGGAATGGCTCGCCTGAAGGGAGGGAGGAAATTAGGAAGAGCCAGTAATGACCGTCTCGGCAGATTTGAATTCTGTTTATGTTGACGTCTATAAACAGGAAGTCACCCAGCTGAACATACCATTAGAACACACGCACGCACACACGCTCAAACAAACTTTTTTTGCATGTTCCCGTTCTCCCCTATGGTGCTTTAAGATGCTTAGCAGCACAGATGCATGGGATATTTGGTGTCGCCACATCCTGCATTACCATCAAGAGAGCAGGGAACAGAGAAAAAAATTATAGTGGTAATAGTTAGCAAATGTGGCTCTTCTCAATGTGCCCATCTGAGGGCAATTTTCAGCCCAGGCAGCCGTGATGGATCTCTGCCTTTCAGGTGTAATTATTTTAAGAGAGATTGAGCATTTAAGCACTCTAAAACATCACAGAGGACTAATGAATGTTTATGTTCCCTTTCCTGTCTCTCTGGCTGTATAGGGCACACTCAACCAGAACATTCACCTTATGTTGTGTTGGAGATGTCAAACTCCTCATCTTGTTGGGTTGGTGTATGTTGAAATCCACATATATATTTTTTAACTGCAATAGTGGCCAATTAAATGCAAATTGGTATTTGAATGCATTCTCTCCTCCTGTCTCACCCCCGTTACCATGGCCCGTTACCATGGTTGCCCTGTGTGTATCCTTCCACCCTGAACACTGGGCCTGGGCATTTCCATGTAAAAGGCCCTATAAGCACTAACATTAAGTTAATGAGAGTACATTAGAAAACATCTAGGAGAAAAATATTAAAAGGCATTAGAAATACATCAGAACATAATGTAGAAGTAACGACCCATGCCAAATAATATCAAGACTTACATTAAGTTTTGGAGAAATTATTTGCCTTCTCTGAGTTTAAGGAAAATTGCCTTGTGCCTTGTCATTCCGTTTACTGATATCAATTTATGTTTATGAATTATTAAGTGATTAAAATGTACAGTTATGAATATAACTACTGTTCCCGGAATGAGTGAATGAGGTACAGTGAGCTCCAAAAGTATTGGGACAGTGACACATTTTTTGTTGTTTTGGCTCTGTACTCCAGCTCTTTGGATTTGAAATTATACAAGGAGGTTAAAGTGCAGACTGACAGCTTTAATTTGAGGGTATTTTCATCCATATCAGGTGAACCGTTTATAAATAACAGCACTTTTTGTACTTAGTACCCACATTTTAGGGGACCAAAAGTGTTGGGACAAATTCACGTATACACTATGTATACAAAAGTATGTGGATACCCCTTCAAATTAGTGGATTTGGCTATTTCAGCCACACCCGTTGCTGACAGGTGTATAAAATCAAGCATACAGCCATGCAATCTCCATAGACAAACATTGGCAGTAGAATGACCTTACTGAAGAACTCAATGTCTTTTGACGTGGCACCATAATAGGATGCCACCTTTCCAACAAGTCAGTTCGTCAAATTTCTACCCTGCTAGAGCTGCCCCGGTCAACTGTAAGTACTGTTATTGTGAAGTGGAAACATCTAGGAGCAACAACGGCTCAGCTGCAAAGTGGTAGGCCACACAAGCTCACAGAACGGGAACGCGGTGTGCTGAAGTGTGTATTGTGTAAAAATTGTCTGTCCTCAGTTGCAACACTCACTACTGAGTTCCAAACTGCCTCTCCAAGCAACGTCAGCACAATAACTGTTTGTTGGAAACTTCATGAAATGGGTTTCCATGGCCGAGCAGCCGCACACAAGCCTAAGATCACGATGCGCAATGCCAAGGGTCGACTGGAGTGGTGTAAAGCCTGCCGCCATTGGAGTCTGGAGCAGTGGAAACGCGTTATCTGGAGTGATGAATCATGCTTCATCATCTGGCAGATGAATCAGAAACAGATGAATCTGGGTTTGGCAGATGCCAAGAGAACGCTACCTGCCCCAATGCATAGTGCCAACTGTAACGTTTGATGGAGGAGGAATAATGGTCTGGGGCTGTTTTTCATGGTTCAGGCTCCTTAGTTCCAGTGTAGGGAAATCTTAATGCTACAGCATACAATGACATTCTAGACGATTCTCTTCTTCCAACTTTGTGGCAACAGTTTGGGGAAGGCCCTTTCCTGTTTCAGCATGACCATGACCCATGCCCCTGAAGAAAACAAAAAAACACGCCCAACGGGCCAATGAATGCAGAGCCCGTCCTTGGGAGCACTCGCCTTCCTGGCTATAACGCTTGGGTTCACATTAATTTCCTCAATTCAGTACCGCTCTTCAGTGAGCCCAGACCCCCTGACGGCACAGGGCCAAAATATGTTATACCTTGTTCCTTCCTTCAGGGAACAGTAGTTATGTTCATTATAGTTATAGGTAGTTATATTATATTCAAAACGCTGCCTAACATTGACCATGGCGGCCCAAGTCCATAGACTTTACTGGTTCCAATAAGGCTCACACAGAGACCTAAGGAGTCTGAAATGCCAAAATTCACACAAGGAACCGCAAGTCCAAAACAACATGCACCTGCTGTGACTTGATGTAATGTGCATTTGCGCGCCGCCTCATCAACGAATCACGGCAGCCCAAGGTTCAAATCCACAGGGAAACTGTGGTAACCAGGATTAATGCGCAACCTGCAAGCTGCCTAACAACCCCTCCAGGATCCAGCCATAAGAACACTATGAGCCACACTGGGAGCAGTTACAGTACATCCAAGCGATAAAACCTCACAAAGGTATGTGGGGACCCAACTCGCAGCAGCACAGATATCACCAATCATCTTGCCCCTGAACAATGCCCAAGAAGCCACCACACCCCAAGTAGAGTGAGCATGCACACCGCTAGGCAACCCTTGTCCTTTGCTGTCAAATGCTAGGTAGATCACCTCCACATTCAATTGAGTAAGAAGCTTCTTAGAATGCACCTTACCCCGATCTGGATTATCCTTGTTCCTATCCATATACGTGCGTCAAGCGCGCACTGGACACAGGCCATGCAACCTCCGTTGTTCACTGGAAGCAAACGGAAGAAGTGAGAAAGGGAAAGCTCGAAAGCCCGAGACCTGTAAGACATAGGCATAACCTTGGGATCAAAATGTATTAGGCGCAAACTCCAAACAGGAAGGGTGTACTGATAGCGCGTGGAGATCCCCAACATGCTTGGCTGACACCAAGGCCATGAGCAAGGCAGTCTAGTAGGAAAGGACCTTCAAGTCCACAGAGTCTAGTGGTTCAAACAGAGGCTCACGCAGAGCACCCAGGACCAAAGCCAGGTCCCAGGTTGGTGCCATAGGCTTATACACTAGTTTGAGCCGACACACCCCTTACAGGAACCGCATCACAAGAGGATGAGACCCCAGGGTAGAGCCGTCAATCCCTACATGACACGTCGAAATGGCTGCTATATAAACCTTCAATGTGGAAAAAGAAATGCCCTGCTAAAAAAACTCTTGCAAGAACATCAAAATGTCCACCAAAGAGCTCTGAAAAGGAAAAACTCCTTTAACCTGACACTAACCCTCAAACACGCGTCACTTTTATATGTAGAATCCTCTCGTTATAGTCGTAATCACATTCGAGAGGAAAACCCCCAGCTGTCAAATTCAACCTTTCAGGGGCCAAACCTACAGATCCCCTGTCTGCAGTTGTGGGTGCCATATCCTCCAGTCTGCCTGGGACAATAGATCCTGACGACCAACAGGCAGATGATCTCCGGGAGCCAGGGTTGTCTGGGCCAACGGGCAGCCACCAGAATCAACAACAGACCCTCCTGACGGACCCTCTCCATGGTGGCCTGAATCAGGTCCACCGGAGGAGTGCATAGAGCAGGGTTCGAGGCCACTGATACGCCAAAGCTTCCGTTCCCAGATCCCCTAATGAGAAGAACAGACGGCGATGCACATTTTCTCGTGACGCGTAATATCTACATCGGCCCTGCCGAACCGGTCCTATATCTGAGCCACCACTGAGGGGTGCAATCTCCACTCTGTAGAGATAGGACCCCCCAGGAAAGTAGATCTGCACCCACATTGAGAGAAGATACATTGCCCTGAGAGACAGGAAATGTGCACTGTTCCATACGAGCAGATAATGGGTCAGGTTTAGGACAGAGAGAGACCCAGCACTGAGGCAGACACATCAACAGAAGTCCCAGAGGCACCACAGCTATCATAGAGGCCATCATACCCAATAACCACAGGCACAAGCAAAAAGGCACCAAGTGCCCCAGCTGGACCCATGCCAGACAAAGCCTGAATGCGACCCTCCTCTGTTGGGAAAAAATGCATGATTCAAAACCGAGTCCAGAACAAAACCCAGAAACTGAATGTGCTGAGCTAGAGTCAAACAACTTTTCTTGTGAATCACTATGGACCCCAGAGACTGAATATGAGAAACCAGCATGGCAGTGTGGAGCTCCACTAGCCAATCATCCAGATGGGCCAATAATCTAATCCCCTGTCACCATAGAAAAGGTGCGGAGGCAAAAGTGAGAGCCCAAAGGCAGGACCAGGAACACGTAAATCCACACCCTCGAAATGAAACCTTCAGAAACCTTCTGTGGTGAGGATGTATGGCCACATGAAAATAGGGATCCTCAGATCGGTGGACGTGAACCAATCTCTGGGATGCACCGACTGTATTAGCTGCCAAAGCATGGGCATTTTGATCTTGCACACGTTAAGGTGCTTGTCCAAACCACAGTCCAGGATGGGATGCAGCGTTCCATTGCTCTTGGGAACTAGGAAATACCGACTGTACCAACCACTTCGTATTTCCGACACGGGCACTACCTGAATAACCGGCTTCCAAAGAAGAGAGGAAATCTCTTCTCTTAAAACAGCTGCTAGGACACACCCATGGTCACACCTCGCATGCCCGCCACTGGGTGGAGCATGCAGCCAACCTCCCATGCATTGTCATCTAAAGGGGCGGAGCACCACCTTGAGGACTGTCATCTCCTCTCACACCCGCCACTCCCGACAACCTTGTGTCCGACTGCGGGGAAGAGACTGATTTATGCTCACATATGCTATACTTGGTGATGCTATACTTTCAATACCCTTGGACACCATAGGAACTTGGGTAGAAGCACTGCACTAATGCATGTTGCTCTGGATAAGAGCTTCCACCAAATGAGGCTGCACCCGCTTTCAGTTACAGTTATAACAGTGACCAAGTTGGCTACTGTGGCTATTTGATCATAATGTAGGCCTATCAGAGTGGCATACTATCAACAACAATGGAGAAACACATCCCATAACATTTTAACATGGAAATAGCTGTTCTATCACTCAGCCTACAGTAGCAGCCAATGTGTGTTGTTCAATGTAGGCCTACATTCCATGATACTTATGGAAAAAATATGCACTTGTCCTACAGACAAGGAGGTGACGGAAAATGTGTTGATGCAAGAAACCACTTTACAAAATAAAGTTAATTATTATTACCGTAACATTATTACAGAGAATCAGACAAATGATGCTACCCTCTGCCTATTGGCTACTTATCTTATTCAAGCCTGTCTCAAAATACAACACCACCTTTTTAAGACAGAAAAAATGCTCTTTACCTGACTCACTTTTCAAAGATTGATAGAAATGCATGTTTTGTGCTCTTGTAGGAAGCAACCACTCCCCCATTGCAGACTAGAAATTAGCTATAACTGGGCTAAAAACTCACTAGTAGCAAAGAATTTGAACAAAGCGCATCTACTCCCGACCACTCATGCTGTAAACACAGTCCAGTTCAAAGTGAATGCCACAGATCTATATGGCAATGGTCTATTTGCATGTAGGGATACTGTAGCTCTGAATGGTTATGCTGCACCTGTCTGTAGAATATGGCTGAGTCATGCCTGTCAGTGCAATAGAATCCTACTCTTTCAAGTTTGTTTTGTTACGGTATGTTGCATTGAAAGTGGCTAATATTGGCGAATTCCCACAGTATAGGGAAACGTTGGTAGTGTTAACTAAAGGGGAAAACTAGAAAGTTGAGTGACGTTCAATCTCGTGCTTCCCCGTGTGCAGCTTAGAGGGAACATTGCTTGTGAGTATCTGTAATTTTCATAGTTTCATTGTTCGTTGCTTTAGTGCACTGTCAGAGGTTCAAATCTGGCTGGTTAGCCTTTTTGAACATACTCTTTCCACTGGCCATCTTACTCAAGCAAGGAAGCACTGGCTTCACAAACAGAGCAGAAGGGATAGGCTTTTTAGCAAACACAAATCTTACCCAACCAAGGAAGCATTAGCTACACAAACAGATCGGAAACTGGTTAGCTTTTAGCAAACACAAAAACCAATACCAAGACCAAAACTCGCAACATCTAGGGGGACGAGAACTCTCTCCCCCCCTAACAGACACCTAAAATGGATCCAAATCTAGTAGTCTTCGCGTGCTTACAAAAAAAAAGTAAATTGCATGACATGTTCTTCTTCAGCTGAGCTGAAGAGTGAAGAATGGAGGAAATGAATGCTAACCCGAGCGTTATAGCCAGGAAGGCAGGGCTTCCGAGGGCGGGCTCTGCATTCATTGGCCCGTTGGGTGTGTTTTTAGTTTTCAGGTGAAAATGATTGGTTATGGACTTCCCATAGTATGTTATACCGAGTGACCGACTGAAAGGGAACTCATAATTATTTATATATTTTTTTACCCCTTTTTCATGGTATCCAATTGGTAGTTACAGTCTTGTCTCATCACTACAACTCCCGTACGGACTTGGGAGAGGCGAAGGTCGAGAGCTGCGCGTCCTCCAAAACACAACCCAACCAAGCCGCACTGCTTCTTGACACAATGCCCACTTAACCCGGAACCAGCCACACCAATGTGTCGGAGAAAACACCATACACCTGGCAAACGTGTCAGTGTGCACTGCGCCCAGCCCGCCACAGGAGTCACTAGTGTGCGATGGGACAAGGACATCCCTGCCAGCCAAACCCTCCCCTAACTCAGACGACGCTGGGCCAATTGTGCGCAGCCCCATGGGTCTGCCGGTCACGGCCGACTGCGACAGAGCCTGGACTCGAAGCCAGAATCTCTAGTGGCACAGCTAGCACTGCGATGTAGTGCCTTAGACCACTGCGCCATTCAGTAGGCCTGGGAACTCATAATTCTGTCACCAAGTAATAATGGAATTACTGCAATTGAATTGGCTACAATGGGAAATCATAGGTATCACAAACCACAGTTGCATCACCTGCTACCGTCTTTCTTTCCACTGGCATACTGTTATGTTCAGCTCATATCTGTTTTCTTTCTCTTTCTGTCATCTGGTGGTCAAAGCAAGAATGTGAAAACAGTCTGGAAACCCCTCCCCCTCTCTCTCTCTCTCTGCATCTCTCTTCAGTTAATGTCACCTCTCCAATCTCTTACTGACACCTACCCATGAGCCCCCTCTCTTTCCATTTCCTGTAACCAGCCCACCTCACCCACTAATCACCGACCGACATCCATGGATGTTGAACAGTTGTTGAAATTGGGTCATCCAAATTTCAACCAATCATAGATGTCTTTTCCACTACTTTGTACAGTACAGTAACGAAAAGTAGAGGTCAGTACAAAACACTGAATTTCACCATGGCAAGGTGACTGGGAACATGGACATGTACAAACATACTAGCTATGACCTCTTTAAGGCAATCAAAGAGGCAAAAAAAGACAGTACAGGAACATGTTCTTATGAACTGATCCAAGTACAGGACCACTACAATACAGAAGTACAATACAATGCTGTAAAATACAATACACAATTACAGTACTGCCGGATGATGTATGATTGCCATCCCTACGAGCGTACCACCCTCCTTGAGGCCATGGATGAGGCATGCAATGATTTCAATCCAGACCTTTGTCAGGCTTGGATTCACCATACCAAAAGGTTTTTCCCCAAGTGCATGAACAATGAGGATATTTACTGCGATTTAATTTGATTACATTTTGAAAGATTTATTCAATGATCGCATCTTTGATCACACATGGGATAGAAAAAAAAAACATTTGAGAGAGAGAGAGAGAGAGAGAGAGAGAGAGAGAGAGAGAGAGAGAGAGACGAAAACAGCAGGTCCGGGACAAGGTAGCATAAACAAAATGAATGCACAATGAAAGGTTTTGAATGCAAGACTGGCTGCATTACAAGTGTTACCAGTTTAGAGTTTCAGAGTTTAAAATACACCACATAATTGTGAAAAGAGTACCAAACTTTACATCTGCACTGTTCTTCGATTAAATGTGTTTTTGTAAAATGTTCTGTGGAAATTGTTAAAAGTAGTCATTGTGCATAGAGTTCTATGATTTGTTGTAACTTTGCAATCAATGTTTTTTGTTTGGCATACTTTTAAAGTGAAAAACCGGTATTAGCATCATTTTGACCGGCTCTTACTCCCTGCCGGAATTACTCTCATTCAACCTGACATAATACAATCCATAAAAGATTTAATTTGGCCGATGTTATCTCTACCAAGAGGAAATTGGCCTTGATGACTTCCAAAACTGAAAGAAGATGTCAGATAAATGTGATATTCTTTCTCCCTCTGCCTCCATAGTTTTATTGGTGGGGCAGCCAGCAGCAGGTATTACATGTGACAGGGCAAATAGACGTGTGATGACGGCCTAATGAGCCTGGCGTGCAGGAGAAGGCTTTCGACTCTGCCATGACTCAGACGTCCTCACAGGCATTTAGGAGGGCCTGCCTCAGCATATGAAATGCACAATAAGCAAAATGTATAACGAAGAGCCTGCGCAGGTCAAAATGTCACTGTTTAATGAGGAAAGTGAGTACAGGTTAACAGAACTCATTATTGTGTGGCTACATGGCTGAGCAAAGTTTTCTTCATGTTTTTTGTGGATATTGTTTATTTTAAAGGTGCAGTTTGTCATTTGTTCCGGGAGAAGTAAGGGAGAGGTATCTTTGTGAATGTACTGTGCACGGATTGGTTTGCATGAAACTAAGTTTGTTTTCGTGTTTGTGTGCATGTTTTAGTTTTAGACTTGACTGTTTGCGCAATTTATTGCACAGCCACAGGGGACAAATAAATTATGGATTGTGCCTTCAAACATGAGTTTTATGGTGATATGGAGATTAATTTGCTTGGCAAGTCATTTTCTCTATCATATTGATGTCCTGGCAGATGCAAAGTGAGAGGAGTCCACGTCCGCAGGTGAAGGGACCACCCATATTAGGTCGTAAACAGAGGCAACATGTTTATGCATATCTTCATGGCTGCTCATGTTGCATAATGGCAGAAGGATGTGAAATCATTCCAAATCTGACTTTACTGTGGTAGATGCTATATGGATACCGTAACGGCAAAGTCTGCCATTCAACAGTCTTTACCAGCTGGTTTCTTGGAAATACTTCTGCCGCTGTATTACCTCTGCAACAATAAGAAAGCCCTATAGAATGGCTACTAGAATAAGCTTAGCCCTTTGTCGTGCTGCATAATTGCTGTTTCCAGCCACCTGAGTCCATCACAGGGGATCAAGGTCGCTCCATAGAAAGTCAAAATCATTCCATTAATAAGTCACCTCAGCTGTATTTACGGGGAGCCTGGGATTTAAAACTTCCTCTTTGCTCGGTGGAATTCCTGGAGACCTTTGGAGCTCCCTTTGTATGACTTATGTGCCTCCGGGGGATTAGAAGTACTCAAAAGCCATTTAAATTACAATTTTGAAGTTCCAAGCGGACGCGGGAAGTACAATGAACAGCAGCAAAAAAGCTAACAAGTATGTGGCTCCCTGGAATGATAAAGCAGCCATATTTCAATGCAGGCCCATGAATAAATGTACAAAACCCACTATTAGAGGGATGTGCCTAAACTTGAGCTGGAATGTTTTGGATTCAAAGGGGTCTTGTGTGTGTGTAGGCTCTGATGTGATCCCTACTGAATAGGCTGGATAAGACTGACCCGAGATCAAGATTAGGGAAAAAAGGCCTCAACAAATCTCATGCAATATTCACATCCTGATTAATAAGGTTAAACAGTTAGTTTGAAACTCTTGTCAATTGGCAGAATGTGAAACGCAACATCCCCTTAACTTGGGTTAGTAAAACTGGATTTAGTGAGGATGTTAGTAAAATATTCCCCAATTAAAATGATACAAGTTACCCTTACATCATTACAGTATTAGGCCTACCCTAGTTTATGCATATCTATTTTTACCATAAGAGCGTGTATGTGTCTTGTTTCACAAGACTGTGTTTGTGTGCGAATATGTACGTGTGGCCAAAAGCGACGCAGTTTACATCTGAACTGCCCGAGATGGACATAAATCTCGTCAGGCCCCCTGTGAGACAGATGGAAAAACTAGACCTAAAGACACCGAGGGCATTGCAAATATCAATCGTCCAATCCAAACGTGGCTGTGTCCCGTCGGATGCTAAGCCAGGCAGGAAGTATGGGGCTCCTTTAAAATACTTACCAAGCTCCCTCTGGGTGGAAACGGGCAATAAATAGCAGGGTATCTCTTGGCCGCATTCCAGCTACCGGGCCTGGCAAGGAAGTAACTCATTTCATTGGAAAAAGAAACGGATACAAGGATTTTTGTGTCTGTTATTATCAGTCAGCCAAGGGAAACCACACTGCCACTTGGACAATTGAAGAAGCCAGAGAGCTCTTACTATTTATACGGCTGCTGGTTTGCTCTTAAAGTTGCAGTGGCCATTATCATGTAAAGTATGTTATGTAGCCTTTTAAGGAACATAAATTTCCCCCTTTGGTTCCCCCTGCCATAAAATAACGCAAACAGAGGGGGTCACACATGTTTGCACCTGAGTGATATATTCTTCACATGTACAGGGTAACTGCCAAAATAAAGGAAACACGAACATAAAGTGCCTTAATAGGGTGTTGGACCACAACAAGCCTCGAGAACAGCTTCAATGCACCTTGGCATAGATTCTACAAGTGTCTGGAACTCTATTGGAGGGATGCAACACCCTTCGTCCACCAGAAATTCTATAATTTGTTGTTTTGTTTATGGTGCTGAAAAACGCGGTCTCAGGCGCCAGTCCAGAATCTCCCATAAGCGTTCAATTGGGTTGAGATTTGATGACACACGCACGCACGCACACACACACACACACACACACACACACACACACACACACACACACACACACACACACACACACACACACACACACACACACACACACACACACACACACACACACACACACACATCCTTTAAACCCCCTATGCTCCTTTGAGACCCTTCTTTCAAAGTCACCAACCAGGTTTCCATCAAACCTTTTTATGAGTAAAGCACATGTTGGATAAAAATTGTCATGACAGTCCTGACAATTTTTTAAAAATAAATAAATTGTAGACCTCCAAGTCTGGTTCATCCTTTGGAGCAATTTCCAAATACCTGAAGGTACCAAGTTCATCTGTACAAACAATAGTACGCAAGTATAAACACCATGGGACCACGCAGACGTCATACCGCTCAGGAAGGTCTCCTAGAGATGAACTTACTTTAGTGCGAAAAGTGCAAATCAATCCCAGAACAACAGCAAAGGACGTTGTGAAGATGCTGGAGGAAACAGGTACAAAAGTATCTATATCCACAGTAAAACGAGTCCTATATCGACATAATCTGAAAGGCCGCTCAGCAAGGAAGAAGCCACTGCTCCAAAACTGCCATAAAAAAAGCCAGATTACAATTTGCAACTGCACATGGGGACAAAGATCATACTTTTTGGAGAAATGTCCTCTGGTCTGATGAAACAAAAATAGAACTGTTTGGCCATAATAACCATCGTTATGTTTGGAGGAAAAAGGGGGAGGCTTGCAAGCCGAAGAACACCATCCCAACCGTGAAGCACGGGGGTGGCACCATGTTGTGGGGTTGCTTTACTGCAGGGGGGACTGGTGCACTTCACAAAATAGATGGCATCATGAGGGTGGAAAATGATGTGGATATATTGAAGCAACATCTCAAGACATCAGTCAGGAAGTTAAAGCTTGGTCGCAAATGGGTCTTCCAAATGGACAATGACCCCAAGCATACTTCCAAAGTTGTGGCAAAATGGCGTAAGGACAACAAAGTCAAGGTATTGGAGTGGCCATCACAAAGCCCTGACCTCAATCCTATAGAAAATGTGTGGGCAGAACTGAATACCGTGTGCGAACAAGGAGGCCTACAAACCTGACTCAGTTACACCAGCTCTGTCAGGAGGAATGGGCCAAAATTCACCCAACTTATTGTGGGAAGCTTGTGGAAGGCTACCCAAAACGTTTGACACAAGTTAAACAATTTAAAGGCAATGCTACCAAATACTAATTGAGTGTACGTAAACTTCTGACCCACTGGGAATGTGATAAAAGATTAAATAAATCATTCTCTCTACTATTATTCTGACATTTCACATTCTTAAAATAAAGTGGTGATTCTAACTGACCTAAGACAGGGAATTGTTACTAGGATTAAATGTCAGGAATTGTGAAAAACTGAGTTTAAATGTATTTGGCGTATGTAAACTTCCGAATTCAACTGTATGTTCCTTTGGCAGCGATTAACGCCTCAAGTCTTTTTGGATATGCTTGGCACACCTGTATTTGGGGAGTTTCTCCCATTCTTCTCTGCAGATCATCTCAAGCTATTTTCACAGCTATTTTCAGGTCTCTCCAGAGATGTTCGATCAGGTTCAAGTCCAGGCTCTGGCTGGACCACTCATGTACATGGAACTTGGAAGGTGAATCTTCGCCCCAGTCTGAGGTCCTGAGCACTCTGGAGCAGGTTTTCATCAAGGATCTCTCTATACTTTGCTCCGTTCATCTTTCCTTCGATCCTAACTAGTCTCCCAGTCCCTGCCGCAGAAAAACATCCACACATAATTATGCTGCCACCACCATCCTTCACCGTAGGGATGGTGCCAGGTTTCCTCCAGACGTGACGCTTGGCATTCAGGCCAATGAGTTCAATCTTGGTTCCATCAGACCATAGATTCTTGTTTCTCATGGTCTGAGAGTCCTTTAGGTGTCTTTTGGCAAACTCCAAGCGTGCTATCATGTGCCTTTTACTGAGGAGTGGCTTCCGTCTGGCCACTCTACCATAAAGGCCTGATTGGTGTAGTGCTGCAGAGATGTTTGTTTTTCTGGAAGGTTCTCCCATCTCCACAGATGAATTCTGGAGCTCTGTCAGTGACCATCTGGTTCTTGGTCCCCTCCCTGACAGGTGTATGCCTTCCCGAAATCATGCCCAATCAATTGAATTTACCATAGATGGACTCCAATCAAATTGTAGAAACAGGATGCACCTGAGCTCAATTTCGGGTCTCATAGCAAAGGGTCTGAATACATATGTAAATAAGGTATTTCAGTTTTTTTTATTTAATACATTTGCAAAAAGGTCTAAACCTGTTTTTGCTTTGTCACTATGGACATTGTGTGTAGATTGATGAGGAAAAACATTAATTTAATCAGAAAAAGGCTGTAGCATAACAAAATGTGAAAAAAGTCAAGGTGTCTGAATACTTTCCGAATGCACTGTAGGCCAACTCCCACAGTGCCTTCCAAAGTAAACAAATAGTCATTGTGGATTGCAAATGCTCCTGTTGCACCATTTGAACAAATGTGCTTATGAAAAACCTTATGCTGTATGCTTTATACCTTTTGGCATCAAATAAAATTCTATCAAATTCTCTTGTAGGGTGCTTAGTATCATTTTCCCCCACAGAAGAATGATCTGCTTAAAAAAAAATATGTATGCATGCCCTCTTATCCCTCGTAACTCATTAATCAGTGCGGACCAGCCAGCATCACTGAAATGTTTGTAATATTTTCACGGGCTTGACTTTGGTCCACTAAAGACAGTGTCGAACCTAGAATCTTCTGATCTGTAGTCAGACGCGTTATCCATAGCGCAACTGTCCCCGAGAATGATCTGCTTCTATTCAGTCTGGTGATGAACTTCTACCCCATCCCAGCTGAGAGAAGAAAAGGTGGGCGTGTGATATCACAGACCTTTGTTCCGTCTGTGTGGAAAATCACAAACTGTCAACATCAGAGTAAAGCTAATATTTACCACGTACAGACGGGTTTTAATATTAGCACGGGATGCCGGGTGCAGTACAACAGAGGCCTCACTTTGGGGCTTAGACCATGACTGCAGTACAACTTCTACCCGAGCTGCAGTACAACTATCTCCCGTGTCGTTTAATCTTTTTATGAATCAAAGATGTGACATTTGTGTTTGGTTGCTCTTTTCTATAAACCAAGTCAGGCAGAGCGGCTAAGAAACTTGCCTGTAGTTTGGAAACTCTGCAGCTCTTGCAGCACTAGCAACTCTTGGGTAACAATAATGAATAAAGTTTCATATTGATAACAACCAGGGCAACTGCTGTCCTATGTCACTTTTTAACAGGGGTTGGAACCACTGTTCCGAACAGAAAAATAAAGTTCTGTACCGGTTTATATTGTTCCTTTCTGCTCTCCTTTATCACTTCTGATATATACATTTATTTTTACCATTAGCTTAACATTAAATGACTTCACCAATCAGTGCAGATAGAGCAGGTCTAATCTGTATAGGAAAGTCATTAAGAGCAAATTGTATTTTGCCGTAACAGCATGGTTCAATGATAACGAAATACAAACACACACACTGTGCTGCCAGTCATAGTGTAGGGCGCGAGATGCAACTGAAATTTCAAGGGTGACGAGAGAGCGAGAGAGGATGGAAGAAGCTTGCCTTAAAGCTCTGTGCATCTTGTTATGACATGTATTATCTGAATTAGGCCCACAGAATTATACCTACGGAGGAGTGGCTTCTATGGGGGAACTTTGAATGTCTTTGAACTACTGAGTTGGTTTAACGTTGGACCAAAGCAAACGTTAGCTAGCTAGCTAAAAAGCTTGTGCGTACAGTGCAGCACTAGAATTAACAACACGTCTTACACATCTTAAATCCCAAACCATAGTATCTTTAACTAACATTAAAAAAGTAAATCCATTCTTCTCTAATTAAACATCTCTACCTAATTTCTGAATTACGCTTGTAATGTCGTCAGTAGGCTACTGTAACTTATGCTTCAGAGGGGAGGTTCAGGTAGCCTACACACACGCACACCCACTGGCAAAGATTTCCAGCTGGCAGGCAGACGCTGAAATACGTTTCTGAGTGACAGAGGGCATTGCATAGGCGCTTTGTTGCAATTTCTGTGGGACTTGAAAAAAATGCTGTAATGTGAAAGAATGTTATTAACCAGTTCCCATGCTTTTACAATAACGGTTCTGTTCTGGAACAATATAGATCACTTTCGTTTTCGGTTCGGGTTCTGTTCCTCAAATAATTTCGTTATTTTACGGTTTTTGGTTCTGTTCCTTGAACCGGTTCCAACACTTGCTTTTTAATGTTGGTAACAAAGTGATACAAATAAGTTTGAAACCAACATGCTTTTAACATTCAGAACTTTCCACTGGAGCTTTTGGAGGATATTTGTTTCCCAACAGGAAGTCCCAACAGGAAATTATCCTATGGCATTTCCATCAGTTTGAGTCTGACCAGTTGTGTGTATCTAAGACATGCTGGCTATGTCGCTGTCTCAATCCAGACAAGTTCTTGTCCAAGCATCTTGGCTATAATATTGCATGAAATTGTTTAAAAGATTCCACATGATTTGAGCTGAGGGGCTGGCTGGGAACCACGTCAATATCATATTTACGCTGATGGCCAGGTGTCTGGAAACTTTTTATGGAATATCCTGCAACTTCTGGGGGCCATTGCTAAGGGGCAGACATATCTCGTGCAGATATTAATTTCTCCTCTTGCTGTGCACCCGTCTCCTCTCTTTCCATCTTGTTTTTAGCATTCCTCTGGTCCGAAAGGACTGCAGTCTGCTCCCACTTGCACACCTGTCACTGTGAAACAGCTGTGGACAACACAACATCATTAGGGCAGCTGAAAGAGAAGGAAAGGCCTGCATAGCCCATTCTCTACTGTTTACTTTCTCCCAGAGTTCAACTCCAGGGCATCTGTAAAATGGAGAAACATCTCTTATAGAAACGAGCAGAAAAACTCCTATGGGTCGGATATGTAATAGGATCGTAACGCAAAGCTGGGGGAGAGTAGGGTGTTGAGAGAAAAGGTTATACTTCAAGATAAATATGTCATGTTAGAATGCCCCCTTCCCCACAGCTGTATCGCAGGACTACCGCCATCCATACCAGATGTGACATGGATAATGCTGGTATATTTCAACAATGATCAATTGAATGTGTTACATTAGCTAACTGTTTCAATGCACTATTGACAAGGTTCTCTAGCTAATAGTTCACATCACCAGATTTACTACATTGAACCTGGAAGCATCATTGACGGAGACATGGCTGAGTAATACAAAAATAACCCCCTTTAGCCATTCTAGAGGGCAACAAAAAAGGAAGTGTTTGAATTGATTGGTCCTGACACCCTCCGTTGCTGACTCTCGGCCGTGGCGTGTTGTATTGAGGTATATGAGAGATTTGACCCTGGGCACCAAGGGCCAGCACGGAGATGGGACCCTAGACTGGAGACTCCTGCTGGAGAAAATCAATCCATCACCACGCACACAGGAAGGAAGCCAGGAGGGGAGATAGTATACGGCTGTTAATGACATGTATCTCTGTGCCTCAGCGAGACAGGAAGTAACAGGATATTTAAACAGAGATAAGAGTGTGTGCCAAAGGGGCTGGGACACAACCCATGGCAACCGGGGCTATCGGATATGGAAAGATAAATACAGTCGCAGCAGTTTTTAATTTCCTCGTTTCTCCTCCATCTGGGAGCTTATCTGTCATGCATTTACTTGAATTAGAGATTGCGAATCTGGTTCCGCAACTTTTCAATGGCGTTCCTTCAGACACTCTACTCATAAAAATAGACCAAATACAATAGACTGGCTATTATCATGGTTTCGTTCCTTTCTCCATGGATGAATCAGTTGTTTGCTCTCTAAGGTTGAAATATTCTAATCTTGTCCATCACTATTTTGATAAAGACCTGCTCCAGGTGTTTGAGGTGGCTGTCAAAACAGGGAAAATAAACTAAATTATAAATTGGGTGGTTCGAGCCCTGAATGCTGATTGGCTGACAGCTATGGTATATCGGACTGTATACCACGAGTATGACAAAACATGCATTTTTACTGTTCTAATTACGCTGGTAACCACTTTATAATAGCAATAAAGCACCTCAGGGGTTTGTGGTATATTGCCAATATACGGCGTTGCGTCGTCCCTAAGAACAGCTTTTAGCCGTGGTATGTTGGCCATATACCACACCCGCTCATGCCTCATTGCTTAAATGTAATCCAGATAGCTCAACAACAATCCTTTATTTCCCCTCGAAGCAACACAAGGTCCTGGAAGATGGCAGAAGCCATGCATAGGCCGAATGGCACCAACTCAAACTGGTGAAAGCCCAGAGTTGTAGTAATGGCTGTTTTCTCTTGATCTAGTAGTTGCTAGTGGTGGAGTGTTGTAATGGTGAATGCCGGTCCATGTCTGTTGTCCCCCTCACCTGTCAGTTCTCACGCCACTTCCTTGCCGCTCAAAGCTTTGGACCAATCGGCAAACCACCTCTTGTCATATGACAGGAGGCTTGGGGTGGCTTGGCGAATCACATATTGCCGCCTCCTGAGGACACAGAGGTCATAGGAGAGGCTAGGTTCCAAGTCAGACTGACTCATTAGAAACTCTCCAGTGTTTGGGCTGCATCAGCAGATCAAATTACCTCTCTCAAGATTACCACACAAAAAAAATTGGTTTGTAACTGGAGCTACATAGTGTTGCAGATATGGTTAAAGGCATGTAACTTATAACATAGAAAAAGTGCATAGAAAAAATGACTATAGTTTGAAACCCCCCCCCCCCAATGCACTTTGAAAACCCCCCAATGCATACTTCAACAAAGGAAATGACGTGTTTACACACACTATGTTTTGTGTCAGCCATCAAATCATTAGCTTTGAAGAAGAGGAGAGAAGGAGGAAGAAGAAGAGGAGAGAAGGAGGAAGAAGAAGAAGAGAGAAGAAGAAGAGAGAAGAAGGAAGAAGAATAGGAGAGAAAGAGGAAGAAGAAGAAGAGAGAAGAAGAAGAGGAGAGAAGGAGGAAGAAGAAGAGGAGTGAAGGAGGAAGAAGAAGAAGGAAGAAGAAGAGGAGACAAGGAAGAAGAAGAGGAGAGAAAAAGGAAAAGGAAGTGAATAGGAGTGACATGAACCCAGATGTCTCACCCCCCCCCCCCCCCCCCACCAGCTCCAACCATTGGCAGGACCGCAGTCATAACTTCTGCAGGCCCCTGGGATCGAGTGATGCTCTGCAAAAGGATTAGCAGCAACTGGATCCTTTTGGCACAGGCACAGGAATTTTAATTACAATGATCTTGGGTGTGGTGCGCCAGGAATGTATCCTGAATGGAGGAGAACACACCGAGGCAAAGTAAGGGTGGGAGTTTCAGCTCTGTACCTTCCCCTCGTTCCCTATCTACTTCCCTCCCCTCATACGCAGTCACGCTCAGACATGTTCCTAAAAAGCCATCTCCTCCCCTGCACTACTCTATCCTCCAGTGCACAGTGCACCAAGTTACTGTCAAAAGCCATCCCTGTACTACCACACATGATTAACCAGTGATCCAAATGTTGAACCTATTTGCCTATAAAATGATTTGGGGGAGGTTGTTTACAGGAGTCATGAACAACAAAAATGGCACAATGTTAGAATTTGTACATTGAATTACCACAATCAGCAGGAAGTTGACTAAATGTCAAGTAACCAACGCAAAGATTATGATGGAAAAACATGGTATTTATATTTCAATAGTGCTTCAGCATTGTTACTGTACTTCTTGTGGCCCCTTGTTTGCTGATAAAAATATGTTTTTCTTAAAAACAGATTTTTACAATCCGCTTGACTAATAAATAATGTTCAGGTTTGCCATGGAATCTTCATTCCCTTTGCTTCCTGCGTTAGAATCTAAAATCTTACTCTTCGGTAATGTAAACCCATTATCGCAGTGTGCTCACAGGCTGACGCTTCAGGGAAGTGTGGCCGAGAGGTCTTTCTGATTGCAGGTCACGATTCGGAGGAAAAACCCATTGGGCACTGCTCTGGAATTACCTCCACAATTGCAAAGTGAAAGCCATTCTTAGGGGCAACAAAGAGGCCTCTGTTTAGGCTGTGCCTTTTGGCCCTGGAGAAATACAATCTGCTGCCACTGCCCAAAGCAACTTTTTTTCTCTGTGCTGATTACGCCAATGGGGTGTGCAAAGAATGCCCCACAGTGCCACGTCCCACAACCCCATTGACATTTGTTCCGGGGTGTCCTCTTCCATTCACTGAAGGAGAGTCACCAGATCAAGAGGGGGACAGAAGTACTTCTGATCCATCCTATTAACATTGTAAAACGTGTATTATTGACAACATATTATATACACTGCCTTCAGAAAGTATTCATACCCCTTGACTTTTCCCACATTTTGTTGTGTTACAGCCTGAATTTAAAATGGATTAAGTTGAGATTTTGTGTCACTGATCTACACACAATATCCCATAAAGTCGAAGTGGAATTTTGTTTGTAGAACACTTTTGAAATTACAAACAAATGAAAAGCTTAAATGTCTTGATTCAATAAGTTTTCAACCTCTTTGTTATGGGAAGCCTAAATAAGTTTAGGAGTAAAAATGTGCATAACAAATGGCATAAGATGTTGCATGGACTCATTCCGTGTTCAATAATAGTGGTTAACATGATTTTTGAATGACTGTACCCCACAAATACAATTATCTGTAAAGTCCCGCAATCGAGTAGTGAATATCAAGCACAGATTCAACCACAAAGACCAGGGAGGTTTTTCAATGCATCACAAAGAAGGACACCTATTGGTAGATGTGTAAAAATAAAAATAGAAAACACTGAATATCCCTTTGAGCATGGATAAGTTATTAATTACACTTTGGATGGTGCACACCCAGTCAATACAAAGAAACAGGTGCCCTTCCTAACTCAGTTGCCGGAGAGGAAAGAAACTGCTCAGGGTTTTCACCATGAAGCCAATGGTAATTTTTAAATCAATCAATCAAATGTATTTATAAAGCCCTTTTTACATCAGCCGATGTCACAAAGTGCTGTACAGAAACCCAGCCTAAAACCCCAAACAACAAGCAATGCAGATGTAGAAGCACGGTGGCTAGGAAAAAACAGTTACAGAGTTGAATGGTTGTGATATGAGAAAACTGAGGATAGATCAACAAAATTGTAGTTACTCCACAATAATAAACTAATTGACAGTGAAAAGATGGAAGCCTGTACAGAATAAAAATATTCAAAAACTTGCATCCTGTTTGCAACAAGGTACTTAAGTAATACTGCACAAAATGTGGCAAAGAAATTAACTCTCTCTCTCTCTCTTAAATCTCTCCTGGCTCTTATTGACACCTACCATGACACCTACCACTGACCCTCTTTCCATTAACTGTAACAGGCATCCTCACCCACTGAGCACTGACCGGCACCGGACGTCCATGGACATTGAAGATTTGTCCTGGCCGGAACAAATCTAAACCAATCATAAATCTCTATTTTTCACAAGTTTGGACAGTTTCACTATGTTTCAGGCCCCAGGAAGACTAGCTGTCGCCATTGGCGTCGGCTAATGGGGGTCCTAATATAATAATAGACCAAATGTGACCAAATGTGACCTTCTTCTTCCTCCTTCTCTCCTCTTCTTCTTCCTCCTTCTCTCCTCTTCTTCTTCTCTCTTCTTCTTCTTCCTCTTTCTCTCCTATTCTTCTTCCTTCTTCTCTCTTCTTCTTCTCTCTTCTTCTCCTTCCTCCTTCTCTCCTCTTCTTCTTCCTCCTTCTCTCCTCTTCTTCTTCTTCCTTCTCTCCTATTCTTCTTCCTCCTTCTCTCCTCTTCTTCTCTCTTCTTCTTCTCTCCTCTTCTTCTCTCTTCTTCTTCTTCCTCCTTCTCTCCTATTCTTCTTCCTTCTTCTCTCCTCTTCTTCTTCTCCCTTCTTCTTCCTTCTCTCCTCTTCTTCTTCCTCCTTCTCTCCTCCTCTTCTTCCTCCTCTCCTCTTCTTCGTCTTCCTTTTTCTCTCCTTTTCTTCTTCCTTCTTCTCTTCTCTCCTCTTCTTCCTCCTTCTCTCCTCTTCTTCTTCGTTCTTCTCTCCTCTCTCTCTGGTCCCTTTCTCAGACTTGCATTGATTGAGTGCTTTTTCTTTGAGGCATTTCCTTTCTCCCCTGAAAAGCTAATGATTTGATGGCTGACACAAAACATAGTGTGTGTAAACACGTCATTTCCTTTGTTGAAGTATGCATTGGGGGGTTTTCAAACTTTTGGGGGGGGGGGGGTTCAAACTATAGTCATTTTTTCTATGCGCTTTCTATGCACTTTTTCTATGTTATAAGTTACATGCCTTTAACCATATCTGCAACACTATGCAGCTCCAGTTACAAACCAATTTTTTTGTGTGGTAATTTTGAGAGAGGTAATTTGATCTGCTGATGCAGCCCAAACACTGGAGAGCTTCTAATGAGTCAGTCTGACTTGGAACCTAGCCTCTCCTATGACGTCTGTGTCCTCAGGAGGCGGCAATATGCGTAGTCGATCCATTTTTAATTTTCCATTTGTTTTGTCTCGTTTTCCCACACACCTGGTTTTCATTTCCCAATTACTGCTCATGTATTTAACCCTCTGTTTCCCCCATGTCTTTGTGTGTGATTGTTTATTGTTTGGTTGGTACGTTTCCGGCTGTTTTTTTTCGGGTGATGTTTTCACCCGTGTTTTGTGGCAACCGTTATTGTTCGCACATTGGTATTTGTTTACTGTGTGCTATTTTCTTTAGTAAAGTGTGTTGTTCACTCATCTCTGCTCTCCTGCGCCTGACTTCATGCACCAGCTACACCCACCGTCTGACACAACGTGTAGAATAATATGCAAAAGAAGGATATTGCATATTTCTTCCTTTGTGTAGCTATTCAGGATACATCACCATGAAGAGAATGACATTCATATCCATAATTATGCATTTCTGTATAGTACAGATGAGGGACCCATGATGTAATTCTGTTACCATAATTCTGTAAATCCACTTTACCTACTGTAATTCACTAACTGTCACACCCTGGCCTTTGTTATATATATTTTCTTGATTAGTTTAGTTAGGTCAGGGTGTGACATGGGGGATGTTTGTGTGTTTTGTCTAGTTTAGGGTGTGTGTATTGTTTAGGGGGTTTTGTAGTATGTATGGGGTTGTGTTCAGTGTAGGTGTTTAGGAAAGTCTATGGTTGCCTGATTTGGTTCTCAATCAGAGACAGCTGTTTATTGTTGTCTCTGATTGGGAGCCATATTTAAGGCAGCCATAGGCTTTAGGTGTTTGTGGGTAATTGTCTATGTTGAACGTTAGTAGCTTGTGTGTGCACTTTCGTTTATAGCTTCACGGTCGTTTATTGTTTTGTTAGTTTTTTGTAAGAGTGTTTCGTGTTACGTCTTCATCTAATAAAAGGAAGATGTATGTCTCTCACGCTGCGCCTTGGTCCGCTTATTATGACGGTCGTGACAGAATTACCCACCAAACCAGGACCAAGCAGCGTGAATAAAAAGCAGCAGCAGCGATGTCAAGACTCCTGGACGTGGGAGGAAATCCTAGACGGGAGAGGACCCTGGGCACAGCCAGGGGAATATCACCGCCCCAAGGCAGAGATGGAGGCAGCACGGCGACACGGTAGGAAGCCCGAGAGACAGCCCCAAAAAATTCTTGGGGGGGGGGCACTTGGAGCAGTCGGCGAAGTTGAGGGGTGAGTCTGAGATTGTCGAGGAGTTATTGGACAGATTGGAGGAGAGTGAACGAAGGGGAGATTATGAGACATTCGAGGAGTTGTTGACGAAATTGGAGGAGAGTGAAGAGAGAGAGCTGTTGGTTTGGCAGAGTATGCATGGCATTCTCCCTGAGGAGCGTGTTAGCTGTCCGATGCCACCTGTGTCAGTTCCTCGTACTCAGCCTGAAACTTGTGTTAAAGTTCCGGAAGATTTGATGCCGGCTATACACACCAGGTCTCCAGTACACCTTCACAACCCGGTGTGTCCTGTTCCTGCTTCTTGCACTCATCCTGAGATGCGTGTCCCCAGCCCGGTACCACCAGTTCCGGCACCACGCACTAGGTCTAATGTGCGTCTCCAGAGCCCTGTACGCACTGTTCCTGCTCCCCGCACTAGCTTTGAGGTGCGTGTCTCCAGCCCATTACCACCAGTGCCTACACCACGCACCAAGCCTCCTGTGCGCCTCCAGAGTCCTGTGCGTCCTGTTGCTGCTCCCCGCACTAGCCCTGAGATGCGTGTCCCCAGCCCGGTACCACCAGTGCCGGCACCACGCACTAGGCCTAATGTGCGTCTCCAGGGTCCAGTATGCCCTGTTCCTTCTCCCCGCACTAGCCTTCAGGTGCGTGTCCCCAGCCCGGTACCACCAGTTCCGGCACCACGCACCAAGCCTCATGTGCATCTCCAGAGCCCTGTACGCACTGATCCTTCTCCCCGCACTCGCCCTGAGGTGCGTGCCCTCAGCCCGGTACCACCAGTCCCGGTATCACGCACCAGGCCTATAGTGCGCCTCGAGAACTCAGTGTGCCCTGTTCCTGCTCCCCGCACTAGCCTTGAGGTGCGTGTCTCCAGTCCGGTACCACCAGTTCCGGCACCACGCACCAGGCCTACTGTGCCCCTCAGCAGGTCAGAGTCGGCCGTCTGCCCAACGCCGCCTGCACTGCTCGTCTGCCCAGCGCCGTCTGAGCCGCCTGCCTGCCCAACGCCATCTGAGCCGCCCGTCTGCCCAACGCCATCTGAGCCGCCCGTCTGCCCAACGCCATCTGAGCCATCCGTCTGCCCAACGCCATCTGAGCCATCCGTCTGCCCAGCGCCATCTGAGCCATCCGTCTGCCCAGCGCCATCTGAGCCATCCGTCTGCCCAGCGCCATCTGAGCCATCCGTCTACCCAGCGCCATCTGAGCCATCCGTCTGCCCAGCGCCATCTGAGCCATCCGTCTGCCCAGCGCCATCTGAGCCATCCGTCTGCCCAGCGCCATCTGAGCCATCCGTCTGCCCAGCGCCATCTGAGCCATCCGTCTGCCCAGCGCCATTAGAGCCATCCGTCTGCCCAGCGCCATTAGAGCCGCCCGTCTGTCCCGAGCCGTCAGAGCCGTCCGTCAGTCAGGAGCCGCCAGAGCCGCCAGTCAGCCAGGATCCGCCAGAGCCGCCAGTCAGCCAGGATCCGCCAGAGCCGCCAACCAGCCAGGATCCTCCAGAGCCGCCAGTCAGCCAGGATCCTCCAGAGCCGCCAGTCAGCCAGGATCTTCCAGAGCCGCCAGTCAGCCAGGATCTTCCAGAGCCGCCAGTCAGCCAGGATCTTCCAGAGCCGCCAGTCAGCCAGGATCTTCCAGAGCCGCCAGTCAGCCAGGATCTTCCAGAGCCGCCAGTCAGCCAGGATCTTCCAGAGCCGCCAGTCAGCCAGGATCTTCCAGAGCCGCCAGTCAGCCAGGATCTGCCAGAGCCGCCAGTCAGCCAGGATCTGCCAGAGCCGCCAATCAACCAGGATCTGCCAGAGCCGCCAATCAACCAGGATCTGCCAGAGCCGCCAGTCAGCCAGGACCTGCCAGAGCCGCCAGCCAGCCATGACCAGCCAGAGCCGTCCGCCAGCCATGACCAGCCAGAGCCGTCCGCCAGCCATGACCAGCCAGAGCCGTCCGCCAGCCATGACCAGCCAGAGCCGTCCGCCAGCCATGACCAGCCAGAGCCGTCCGCCAGCCATGACCAGCCAGAGCCGTCCGCCAGCCATGACCAGCCAGAGCCGTCCGCCAGCCAGGATCCGCCAGAGCCGTCAGCCAGCCAGGATCCGCCAGAGCCGTCAGCCAGCCAGGATCCGCCAGAGCCGTCAGCCAGCCAGGATCCGCCAGAGCCGTCAGCCAGCCAGGATCCGCCAGAGCCGTCAGCCAGCCAGGATCCGCCAGAGCCGCCAGCCAGCCAGGATCCGCCAGAGCCGCCAGCCAGCCAGGATCCGCCAGAGCCAGCCAGCCAGGATCCGCCAGAGCCAGTCAGCCAGGATCCGCCAGAGCCATCTGCCAGTCATGAGCTGCTCCTCAGTCCGGAGCTGCTCCTCAGTCCGGAGCTGCCCCTCAGTCCGGAGCTGCCCCTCAGTCCGGAGCTGCCCCTCAGTCCGGAGCTGCCCCTCCGTCCAGTGGCGCCCTATGGGATGGTATTCAGTCCGGGACTCGCCGTTCCAGAGGCGCCACCAAAGCGGGTAGTGACTATGGTGGAGGGGGGTCCACGTCCCGCACCCGAGCCGCCACCATAGGAAGGCCCACCCGGACCCTCCCCTTCTGTGTCAGGTTTTGCGGCCGGAGTCCGCACCTTTGGGGGGGGGGGGTACTGTCACACCCTGGCCTTTGTTATATATATTTTCTTGATTAGTTTAGTTAGGTCAGGGTGTGACATGGGGGATGTTTGTGTGTTTTGTCTAGTTTAGGGTGTGTGTATTGTTTAGGGGGTTTTGTAGTATGTATGGGGTTGTGTTCAGTGTAGGTGTTTAGGAAAGTCTATGGTTGCCTGATTTGGTTCTCAATCAGAGACAGCTGTTTATTGTTGTCTCTGATTGGTAGCCATATTTAAGTTAGCCATAGGCTTTAGGTGTTTGTGGGTAATTGTCTATGTTGAACGTTAGTAGCTTGTGTGTGCACTTTCGTTTATAGCTTCACGGTCGTTTATTGTTTTGTTAGTTTTTTGTAAGAGTGTTTCGTGTTACGTCTTCATCTAATAAAAGGAAGATGTATGTCTCTCACGCTGTGCCTTGGTCCGCTTATTATGACGGTCGTGACACTAACCAAAATATATTTTGTCATACTCACAGCTGACGCCGCATTCTTTAACAGAGTTTTTGGAAAACATTGTCGCATATTTTTTTTTTTACAAACTTTGCATCTGCACAGTTCTTGCAGTAAAAGCTATTTTTGGAAATCCTCTTTGAAAATTGTTCAAAGTAGTCCTTATGCATAGAGTTGTATGATTTGTTGAACTTGTTTTTTTGTTCGGCATACATTTTAAAGTGAGAAATCTGAGTCCGAGTGTAATTCCGGCACCGTGGAATTACCCAACAGTAAAAGCTCTATCTATATTATGTCACCTGCCCCTTTTAATTTAATTAGTAACACCTAACCTCATTTTCAAAGCCATAATGTGAGAGAAGGTGCTCCTAATCAGAGGAATCTACGAAGAGCCAGCAAAACATCTCCCTCCTCCTCCTCATAACTGCAGATGGCAAGAGCTGTCCAAGAGGGTCTTGATGAATCACAGCAACTGGCTGAGTTTTGCAGGGTGTAGACTTCATTAACCGGAACTACCAACTTCCAAAGGTATGGACTCAGAACTAAATCAAGCAGCTGACCAAATTACGCAAGATTCTTGTTCTGGGTTAAACAAGATTGGTTTGAATGTATTTGATACATGTGAGGTATTTGTGGATAACAGATTTGACCTACCAGGCATTACTAC
This sequence comes from Salvelinus namaycush, assembly GCF_016432855.1. NCBI lineage: Eukaryota > Metazoa > Chordata > Actinopteri > Salmoniformes > Salmonidae > Salvelinus > Salvelinus namaycush. The sequence continues at coordinate 9,243,247 of NC_052323.1, forward strand.
GAGTGTCTATATTTTCAGAATGTCACTATGCCTGTACAGTATGTCCCTGTCTATTCATTAATGCCCTTCATTTGGTCTATATTCAGATACAATTTCAAATTTTTCAGCATCCACAATCTAACTGGCCTTAAGTAGCAACGGTCATCAAAATTGTTAAAAGGTCTTAAATCTAACAGTTGTTGAAGATACTCAAAACTCTTTGAATTTCTTAAACCCATTCAGATATTGACTGAATTATAGAACATTATACAAACATTTTACTGGCACAGACAAATAATGAATGAAGTTCATGGATTTTAGTGGGAATTCAGGTAATCCATTTTGTCAATTTTCACTTATGTTTTCTTAGAATGCAATCATATATACATTTTCTAATGGTATCAGGTATTTTTCTATGTATATTTTGTGTAGAATAAAGAACAGTTGATGTGTCTCATTTGCATAAATGCACTGATGGTGTTTGCATATTTGAATAGAATAACATAAAGGGGCAGAACAGGGTTGCAAGCACAAAAAACCTGCTCTGTCTAGGCCCGGGGTCTCCAACAGGTCAATCGTGAGCTACCAGTAGCTCGCAGCCCACCTATGTGTAGCTCGGCAAACAATTCTGAAAGTACATGCAATTTTCATGTGTTCCACTGTAAACTGTCATAAACAAATCTCACAAGTATCAGACACCGCAAGCTCCCAGCTACTATCTAATCAACGCACATTGACGTTATCCCACCTCTGGTCAGCCTTTTGAGTGTTTTTTTTTTTTTTTGAAAACCAGGAAAATTAAAACTGAGAAAACATATTTTGGGAAAGTGTAAAACATAATTTGGGTAAAAGAATTACATATTTTAAAGGGCCCCTCTTAGAGTTGTTTATTAACCATTATTTTACCAGGTATATTGACAGAAAACATAGTGCACTACTTTATCTTGTACACTAAGGACCCTGGAAATAGTTGCAAGGGAGATGAATGTGCCTATTTGAAAATGTGGAAAAAAATGAGTAGCTCGCCACGTTATATTCTTTTAAGTAGCCCGCATGCTAGAAAAGGTTGGAGACCCTTGCTCTAGGCCTGCGTTGTCTAGACTGCCTCATTAATTACTATTGTTGTCACGTTCTGTTGCATAATTCAACAAGTGTGTCAAAGGCAGGATACCCTCAGATTAAAAATCAACATGCTTGGTCCTAGATTACACCCATCTATAAATACTTTACATTGTTGGTGAGATCAGACACAATATCACTATAATCCGAGTGTTCATTTTCAGAAGTTGCTTTCTTTTCAGCGCATCTAATTTGTAAAAATTTCAACTAGATTAAATAATCACTTTTTTCAATTCCACAAAAAATTAACACCCATCAAAAGAAAGTTATCTTTCTTCTCTTACATGTGATGTAAGTGTTGAGACGTTGCATTAAATTCCAGACAAAGCTGTAGTGTTCTTATAGATGCAATGGAAAGACAATGTACAGTATTCCATTGAGACTATTTCAGCCATTACTGGGGTGTGTTTGACAGGTCATTACAAACATTTCCGTGACCGTAACGTTAACGGGGAAAAATGACAGGCACAAGCAAGATTATGAGAGTCTCACGAGGAAAATGAAAGCGATCAATCTAGAAAGATTTAAGTGACAAGTTGATTTTGCACCCCTCAAACACAGGAACTAGATGGCTGAATTGGGGTAAAGTGCCTTGCTCAATTGGGTGAGCATGCGCGTTGCTACTTGTCTTATCAAATCTAATCAAACTTTATTAGTCACATGCGCCGAATACAACAAGTGTAGACTTTACCGTGAAATGCTTACTTATAAGCCCTTAACCAACAGTGCAGTTCAAGAAGAAGAAAATATTTACCAAGTAAGCAAAAATAAAAAGTAATAATAAAAAGTAACACAATAAAAGTAACAATAACGAGGCTATATACAGGGGGCACCAGTACCGAGTCAGTGTGCAGGGGTACAGGCTAGTTGAGGTAATCTGTACATGTAGGTGGGGGCGAAGTGACTATGCATAGGTAACAAACAAACAGCGAGTAGCAGCAGTGTACAAGAGGGGGGGGTGTCAATGTAAATTGTCCAACAATTTTATGGGCTTTCCTCTGACACCACCTATTATATAGGTCCTGGATGGCAGGAAGCTTGGCCCCAGGGATGTACTGGGCCATTCGCACTACCCTCTGTAGCGCCTTATGGTCAGATGCCAAGCAGTTGCCATTCTAGGCGGTGATGCAACCGGTCAGGATGCCCTCGATGGTGCAGCTGTAGAACCTTTTGAGGATCTGGGGGCCCATGCCAAATCTCACCTCTCATGAGGGGGGAAAGGTTTTGTCGTGCCCTCTTCACTACTGTCTTGGTATGTTTGGACCATGAAAGTTCGTTGGTGATGTGGACACCAAGGAACTTGAAACTCTCGACCCGCTCCACTACAGCCTTGTCGATGAGAATGTGGGCCTGTTCGGCCCGCATTTTCCTATAGTCCACGATCAGCTCCTTTGTCTTGCTCACATTGAGGGAGAGGTTGTTGTCCTGGCACCACACTGCCAGTTCTCTGACCTCCTCCCTATAGGCTGTCTCATCGTTGTTGTGTTGTCAGCAAACTTAATGATGGTGTTGGAGTCGTGTTTGGCCACGCAGTCGTGGGTGAACAGGGATTACAGGAGGGGACTATGTACACACCCCTGAGGGGCCCCAGAGTTAAGGATCAGCGTGGCAGACGTGTTGTTGCCTACTCTTACCACCTGGGTGCGGCCCATCAGGAAGTCCAGGATCCTGTTGCAGAGGGAGGTGTTTAGTCCCAGAGTCCTCAGCTTAGTGATGAGCCACGTTTACACTATGGTATTGAACGCTGAGCTTACACCAGTAGCTACAGTACTTGACTAGCAATATATGTTAGGTCGAGAACAGAGTTTTATGAATAGAGAGCTAAGAATAAAAGAATGTGCAAGATTTTGGATTTAAATCAGACAGATGATACAATGTTGAGGTTTACCATTACATCCCCACCCACTACTGACTGACAGTGCCAAGCTGTGGTTATCTCTCTCTTTTTTTGGATGCTTTCGGAGTTGGCGCTCTAATTACCTTGGCTGGGCATTCCCACTTAAGGGCCCTCTGATTCTTAAAATCCTGTCTGGAGTGCCAGGACCTAGTAATCCCAAAATGGGAGAAGGATGCTAGCAGTTATGACAGACATTTCAATGGTTGAAACAAACATTTTATCTTACAGTGAACAACACATTTTTCTAAAGTAATTGTGTCCCCTCATTAATTACACATGGAAATGTTACATATTTGACCTTCATTCAGGGAATCAAGAGTGATTCCCAGAAACTGAAATACAAAATTGAAATATATCATGAAAATACATCATCCTTGAAATACATGATTTATTTAATTTGCGCAAGGACCTGAAGGTGTTGTGTTGGTGGGAGAACATGAATCATTGAACTTTTGAAAACATTGAACTCATCATTGTATCCCATCTGCTCAACATCAATAAAACATGCGTAAGGGACATAAATCATTCAATATAGTGACTAAACAATCCAATCCAGCCACCAATGGAACAGGACAAGCAGCCATTGTGAATGATAGCATGCCTTTTAAACGTGCTTGCTGCATTACATGTTCCCAACCCAATTACAGTGGGGTCCAGAATTATTGTGCACCTTGATAAAGATGAGCAAAAAATACTGTATGAAATAAATATTACAAATACTGAGCTATATGACTTCAAAAAATATATTTTTACACTAATACAATTGCTCAGAGAAATTTAACAAGTAATTTTTAAAAAATCACTAAAATAGAGGGTTCAAAATACTCCGACACCCTAAACAATTACACTGAGCCTTTTTCTAAAATGTTCTATGAGATTGGAGAACACAAAGGATCGGAATCTTTTTTTCAATTTTCGCCTAAAATGACATACCCAAATCTAACTGCCTGTAGCTCTGGACCTGAAGCAAGGATATGCATATTCTTGATACCATTTGAAAGGAAACAATTTGAAGTTTGTGGAAATGTCAAATTAATGTAGGAGAATATAACACATTAGATCTGGTAAAAAATAATACAAAGAAAAAAACATGCATATTTTTTGTTTTTTTATTCCATCATCTTTGAAATGCAAGAGAAAGGCCATAATGTATTATTCCAGCCAATGAACAATTTAGATTTTGGCCATTAGATGGCAGTAGTGTATGTGCAAAGTTTTAGACTGATTCAATGAACCATTGTATTTCTGTTCAAAATGTTGTATCAAGACTGCCTAGTTGGTTTATTAATAAATGTTCAAGTTCATAACTGTGCACTCTCCTCAAACAATAGCATGGTATTCTTTCACTGTAATAGCTACTGTAAATTGGACAGTGCAGTTAGATTAACAAGAATGCACGCTTTCTGCCCATATCAGATATGTCTATGTCCTGGGAAATGTTCTTGTTACTTACAACCTCATGCTAATCACATTAGCCTACATTAGCTCAACCGTCCCACTGGGGGGCAGGGGGGTGATGACAACTACACGGATCCTGGAGGGATTTTAGACCAGTCCTCCAAACAGAATCTTTCCAGATCCTTGATATCCTCCGTCTGCGCTTATGGACTGCCCTCTTCAATTCAAACCACAGGTTTTCAATGGGTTTCAAGTCCGGAGACTGAGATGGCCATTGTGGTCAATTAACCATTTCTTTGTGGATTTTGATGTGTGCTTGAGGTTATTGCCTTGCTGGATGATCCACTTGCGGCCAAGTTTCAGCCTCCTAGCAGAGGAAACCAGGTTTTTGGCTAACATGTCCTGGTACTAGGTAAAGTTCACAATGCCATTGACCTTAACAAGGCTCCCAGGACCAGTGGAAGCAAAATAGCCCCATAACATCAAAGATCCACCAGCATATTTTACAGTAGGGATGAGGGTATTTTCTGCATAAGCATTGTTCTTTCGGGCAGTCCATAAGCGCAGATGAAGGACATCAAGGATCTGGAAAGATTCTGTATGGAGGAATGGTCTAAGATCCCTCCCAATGTGTTCTCCAACTAATAAAACATTATGGAAAAATGCTCAGTGTCGTTATCCTCGCAAGGTAAGGGCGCTTGCAGTATTGAAAACAGGGGATCCCAAAATTTTACCCCCATCTTTTTTTTGTTTTTTTTGTATTAGTTGTAAAACAATCCTCTTTCTTTGAGCAATTGTATTAGTATGAAAATAAGGGGAATATTATTTATTTCGTATTTTTTGCTCATCTTTATCAAGGGATCCAGTATTTCCAGACCCCACTGTATACTCCAACTTCATACTGAATGGGAAAATTCTTGTTAAACAATCGTCCTACTGGGAAAAAATTCTAAGAGACAGACAGAGAGAGAGAGAGGGAGGGAGGAGAAGTAGCAGGGTTACACCAGACCAGAGCAGGGGGAGAGCAGAGCCTCACCATAACAACACACTTGTCCCTCCCCGACTCTGAACCGCGTCCAAATCTTATACATTCACAGGAGAGAGCTGGCCAATTGTCACAGCTGTCACACATTTTCAACAGATTCCACAAGACCTAGATGAGGGTTGAAAAGACATTCCTTAGCCATTACACAATGGCTAAAAGGAATTACTGTTAACATCTGATATTGTGGAAGTGGGAAATTTGCCACCCCGACCTTGCCCAAAGCACTCCGGAACTCAGGGTCATAGATTTATTATCTCAAATGGTCTCCAAAGGTCACCGAGGGCCATTTGTTCCCCCAGTGTTCCGGCAAAACCTCTAGAGCCCCAAGTGTGTTATTCATTAAACACACTGTGCAGCTTTGTATGGGGGACTCGCGGGGCGGGAGACACATGTTACTGTTGCTCTATGGGTATTTGTCATAGGAACGGCATGTCTGGTCAGAGCCATTTTCAGCTGTTGGGTCGTAGTATGCCGATGCGTCTCTGCCAATCCCCGAGCGAACAATGGCCACATAAACAGGATGCTTAAAATGTGTGATTGCACAAGTGTTTGAGATGAACTCCAGTTCACCACAGTTTTGTGGGCTTGGTGTGCCTCTGAGTTTCATTTCAGTGTGTTTGAAAAGTTGTTGACACAGAGTTAGTCTTAAGACTTGAATATATTTATGATGCAATGTTCTCACTTCTGGGTTGCATCTAATTGTATGAATATAAAGATCTAAAGCACAAGATATTGTGTTGTCTGACAAATATTAGGCTGTGTATTTTTTCTAGGCTTGCTATGATCATTCTGCAATGGGAAATAATGTTATTTAATTAACCATAGATCAATGTTATGCATATATGAGATATATGACACTGTCTTATAACATTATGAGTCTCAGGCTACTCATTTGGGATATTGATCATGCCTCATGCACAGACTATGGAGTTGTGCAATGTTACGCAAGTGAGAGGAATTATAGCCTAGTGATAAACAAAAATGGTTTTAATGTATTCTTATAACACAGAGTACATCATAAAACATTTACAGTGCATTCGGAAAGTATTCAGTCCCCTTGACTTTCCCCACATTTTGTTTCGTTACAACCTTATTCTAAAATGGATTAAATTGTTTTTTCCCCCCTGATCAGTCTACACACAATACCCCATAATGACAAGGTTTTTAGATTTTTTTGCAAATGTATTAAATATAAAAAACGGAAATATCACATTTACATAAGTATTCAGACCATTTACTCATTACTTTGTTGAAGCATTTTAGGCAGCGATTACAGCCTCGAGTCTTCTTGGGTATGACAACAGAAGCTTGGCACATCTGTATTTGGCGAGTTTCTTCCATTCTTCTCAGTAGATCCTCTCAAGCTCTGTCAGGTTGGATGGAGAGCGTCACTGCACAGCTATTTTCAGGTCTCTCCAGAGATGTTCGATCATGTTTAAAGTCCGGGCTCAGGCTAGGCCACTCAATGACATTCAGAGACTTGTCCCGAAGTCACTCCTGCGTTGTCTTGGCTGTCTGCTTAGGTTTGTTGTCCTGTTGGAAGGTGAACCTTCGCCCCAGTCTGAGATCCTGAGCATTCTGGAGCAGGTTTTCATCAAGGATCTCTCTGTACTTTGCTCTTCTCCGTTCACCTTTCCCTCGATCCTGACTAGTCTCCCAGTCCCTGCCACTAAAAAACATCCCCACAGCATGATGCTGCAACCACCATGCTTCCCCGTGAGGATGGTGCCAGGTTGCCTCCATACTTGACGCTTGGCATTCAGGCCAAAGAGTTTTATCTTGGTTTCATCAGACCAGAGAATCTTGTTTCTCATGGTCTGAAAGTCCTTTAGGTGCCTTTTGGCAAACTCCAAGCGGGCTGTCATGTGCCTTTTACTGAGGAGTGGTTTCCGTCTGGCCACTCTACTATAAAGGCCTGATCGGTGGAGTGCTGCAGAGATGGTTGTCCTTCTAGAAGGTTCTCCCACCTCCACAGAGGAACTCTGGAGCTCTGTCAGAGTGACTATTGAGTTCTTGGTCACCTCCCTGACCAAGGCCCTTCTACCCCAATTTCTCAAATTGGCTGGGGGTCCAGCTCTAGGAAGTGTCTTGGTGGTTCAAACTTCTTCCATTTAAGAATGATGGGGGCCACTGTGTTCTTGGGTACCTTCAATTCTGCAGAAATGTTTTGGTACCCTTCCCCAGATCTATGCCTCGACCCAATCATGTCTCAGAGCTCTACTGACATTTCCTTCGACCTCATGGCTTGGTTTTTACTCTGACATGAACTGTCAACTGTGGGACCTTATATAGACAGGTGTGTGCCTTTCCAAATCATGTCCAATCAATTGAATTTACCACAGGCAGACTCCAATCAAGTTGTAGAAACATCTTAAGGATGATCAAATGAAACAGGATGCACCAGAGCTCAAATTTGAGTCTCATACCAAAGGGTCTGAATACTTATGTAAATAAAGATTTTTTGTTGTTGTTGAAAAACCTGGTCATTATGAGGTATTGTGTGTAGATTGATGAGGAAAAACTATAATTTAATTAATTTTAGAATAAGTATGTAACGTAACAAAATTTGAAAAAGTCAAGGGGTCTCAATACCTTCCGAATGCACTGTATATCAGAACAACATTTTCCATAGTTTTCATCTTTTACTCTTGATGTGTCAATTGTGCAAACATTGACAAGTGTCTCAAAACACCTGCAACCACTGCCACCCATTTTTTGCAGTTTTATAACACTTACTTTAACCTTTTATAAAAATATATATTCTTACATTCATAGGAGTTAAATATTTATAGAAAGGCTCAGTAATCCAGTGCCAAAATAATCTATGGCAATTTTTTAATATTTTTAAATAAAGTCCAGATGTCTCACATTTGGCAAGCGTCACAGACCTGTGTAAAAGTGCCGTCTGTGTTTTCAGTGTTTCCATGACTAGGGCACGATGATGATGGCCTCCTTAGTAATTTCAGGCTGCCCTCTGACCTGACATCCAGGAAGTGGGGAACTACGCTATTGCCTGCGTCACTCAGTGAGTCAACCCAGCAGCCTAAAAGGATAGCTTTGACTCCAGACACATTCATTATATCCTCCCCCTGACTTCACTATTTCATTTCCTCTCCTGTTCAAAACTGTTATGTATTTCAATGGCGTTTTTATTTAGTTATTACTTTAATCGTTTGCTGTCAATATTTTTGAGTAGACTCCTTTAAGCTTGCTATATGCGAACTCCTTAATGCTGCTAACACCTTTGATACGGTAGCATTCTGAGTCAATACTACTGTATACTGTAAGGTTCCTTTATTAGTAATTGATTGAATTGGGAACATAAGTGTCCACCAAAGACCATCTATATTTTAATAGAGAATGTACTGCACTGAGAATGTACTGTTCAATGTACACATTTGTTTTAGGACATACAGCTGGTAAGTGGGAAATCATGCAGTTTCTTATGTAGTAGCACTGACTATTTGGAATGGAAGCATCAAGCAGTAACGAAACAATAATAACTTTGATCGATTCCTGAAGTAGAATATGATCTTACGAAACCTACTCAACATAATGTGAGTGCAGTAGAGAATCTTCTTGACAAGCTTACAGTAACGCAAGCATTATATCACCGATTGTGGCAGGGTAGGTTTGCTATGGGTTACTGTGTGGTCGGTATTAAGACCAGCTGTACTTATAATGCTAGCAAAAGACTCATTGATATTAATATCCTCCACCATGACAGCACCAGATATTAATAGAAGCCGTGCCAAATTACTCAAACACCTTGTCAGGTTCCACTATTTCTCTTGTAGCCTCGGGGTTTGAGTCTTAGTTGTCCTTTTGTCTAAACAGGGCTATGGACAAGCCTGTCATTTGACCATATACCAGAGCTTCGTACACTTCAGATCTAGTCCTGACAGACTATGATTAATCTGTTTGGAAACTAGGTTAGAGAACAAAAGCCTTCATAAAGTCATGCAACGCCAGCAAACATGTTTGAAGTGGATACGTAAGCATTGGAAGACAAGCTGTGTTTTCATTACAGATATATATGTTGCATTATGGGGGTTTCAGTTTGTTTGCCTTTTTGATGAGGAATCCTGATAAAATACGGTGTATGCTTGTACGGTCGATCCATATGAATTCAATCACTTTCTGACTGTACCTTTTTATATTTGAACGAAACCTTCCAGACATGTTTTCCCATGATAGAAGTGGTCAGAAAGTGACCTTTTGGACCTGAATGCCAAAACATTCAGGAGGTGCTCAAAGTTGACCCGTGTTGCATACCCCACCCTACCATGAGACATCCATTTCTTCATCACTGAAAAATATGAACGGTTGAGTTTGAAATCATTTGAAAGCTTACAAACAAGGTTGTCAAACTATTTCTTGACTTTTTTTATTTGTATAAAAACAAGAAAAAAAATGTACCTTCAACTTTAATTATCTAAAAACACGTTATCTCAGATTTTTCACATTTTCACATATACTAAACAAAATTATATATGCAACATTCAATAATTTCTAAGATTTTACTGAGTTACAGTTCATATAAGGAAATCTATGGACTTCACATGACTGGGCGGGGGCGCAGCCATGGGTGGGCCTGGGAGGGTATAGGCCTTCCCATTTGGGAGCCAGGCCCACCAACTGGGGAGCCAGGCCCAGCCAATCAGAATGTGGTTTTCCCCACAAAAGGGCTTTATTACAGACAGAAATAGTTCTCAGCACCCACCCTCTCCCCTCTCAGATGATCTCACAGATGAAGAAACCGGATTTAGAGGTTCTGGGCTGGTATGGTTACACGTGGTCTGCCGTTGTGAGGTGGGTTGGACGTACTGCCAAATTCTCTAAAACAACATTGGAGGCGGCTTATGGTAGAGCAATTAACATGAAATTATCTGTCAACAGCTCTGGTGGACATTTCTGTAGTCGGCATGCCAATTGCACGCTCCCTCAAAACTTGAGACATCTGTGGCCTTGTGTTTTGTGACAAAATTGAAAATTTGAGTGACCTTTTATTGTCCACAGCACAAGGTGCACCTGTGTAATGATTATGCTGTTTAATCAGCTTATTGATATGCCACACTTGTCAGGTGGATGGATTATCACAGGAGAAATGCTCATGATCAGGGATGTAAACAAATTTGTGCACAAAAGTTGAGAATTTTTGTATTGTTGTGGTTATAGCATATCTTTTATTTCAGCTCATGGAACATGGGACCAACACTTTGCATATTGCATTTAAAACGGACATTTCATTTTTACATTTCAATTACTACCAGCAGGGTAGTAAAAGCCTTTGGGAGACATTTTTGCAAATGTAGAAAAAATGTAATGCAATTATACTCATTTTGCCATGGGGCAGAGAGAAATTTTTGCAGTTTTAAAGCAAGTTTTCTGTAGTTCTACACATTTTGCCTTGGGGCAGAGAAAACATTTAGCAATTTTATAACACATTTAATGCAATTCCACACATTTTGCCATGACATGCCATGTTAATGAGATCTGAGTGAGAGTGACTAACAAATTCAATGGGGACCCCTGGAGGTCAGGGCCCCTGGGTACATGCCCTGCATGCCCGGTCTGTAATTTGACCATGATTAATAAAAATTTAGATAACTGGATAGACTAACTAAACAATCCTAAAATGTTTAACTGACATGGGGCGGCAGGTAGCCTAGTGGTTAGAGCGTTGGACTAGTAACTGAAAGGTTGCAAGATCGAATTCCTGAGTCGTTCTGCCCCTGAACAAGGCAGTTAACCCACTGTTCCTAAGCTGTCATTGAAAATAAGAATTTGTTCTTAACTGACTTGCCTAGTTAAATAAAGGTTAAAAAAAGGCTAATTGAATGACTGCCAGTGGCTGACAAAACAAGAGAAAAACTACTGATGCTCTAAGTGACTGCTTATGTTGCCTAAGCCTGGAGCCAACCCTGACTACCAGAAATATGGCCACCAGTCCACCCACCGTCAAATGGCAATATCTATTCTATGATCTATATTTCTATGACTTCAATAGATTTCTTATGGAAGATTGACAGTTTAATTTCAAACAATAGATATTCCCACTCAAGTCAACATTATCTGATGTGTGGACTTCCAACCATCTTTGTGGTACCATTTGAAAAGTAAAATTTCAATTTCATTCACATTTTAGTACATTTACACATCTGATTATGTAAAATAGGATCTAAGCTACAATATATTAGACTTTTTTTTGTTGCAGGTTTTTAGATAATTGAAGTTGAAGGTTAAAAAATGACAATTTTTATTACAAAACTTATTTTAAAGAAATTATTAAATAGTTTCATTCAAATAAAAAGGGCGCAGTCAAAAAGTGGTTGAAATCATGGGGTGTGTTTTAGGGTGACATCAAGTGATTTCTGAATCATGCTAATAATCACAAACTGTTATCACAATAAATAAACCATACTTTGAACTATTTTCTACGTTCAACTGCAAAATAACAGTGCTTGGCTTACAGCTAAGGCTAGTTTTTGTTAGTATATTGGCAATGTAGTGTTAACAGTAGTGAATACCTTGCTTATAAAACGTACCAACAACCTTGACAGTGTCGCCCTTAGACCAGCTAGGGAGGAGGGCTTTTCATAAATATTTTAAGAAGCTCACTCCAATTTATATCCCTTCTCCCCAGTGAGTCAACCCCCATCTCAATGTCTGCCTAGTGCCTGTCTCTATATCTCTCTATGCTGAGCTCCACCTAGGCCTGGCTGCACTCTGTGTCCGGTCTACCTTACAGCGAGGAAATTAAAAGTCAAATATTTACCATTCCTCTGGTATGTGACCCCTCAGATTCCAGCTGTGATGGGTAACAGCCACATTCCTCTGGGAGGAAGTTTATTTGGGCACTTTTTTTCCTGACAGTGCTTTTGAACATGGCGAGTGGCTTAGACATCAGCCTAAATCTCTGTCACTTAATACACTAACATGCCACGTGTGTCACCAGAGCTGGGGATGAAGCTAACCAGCTAAACATTAAAAAAAAGGGAGCTAAAGGTGATGACTTTCCAACAAAGTGCTGTACTGTTTACCCTCTGTTTATGATATCTTAAAGGGGGTTACTGTACACACAGAAATTATATCTCTAATAAATACAATTCAAAAATAGGAACATTTTGCTTAAATTAACATAGTTTTTTTACTGTTAAGGTGGATATATTAACCTTTTACTGCAGTGGGCTAAATCAGTGTCACACAGTGTTTCTTGGTAGTCAAACAAATCTACTTTGAAACAAAAGTATACACCTCACACATGGTTATGGGCTTAACAAAAAAGAAGACACCTGTACCATGTCAGATATACAGTGCCGTGAAAAGTATTTGCCATCACACTACCACTGCCATGCTTACTGGTTCTTACTGTGGAATGCAGTGTTTGGTTTTCGCCAGACATAATGGGACCCATGTCATCCAGAAAGTTATACTTTTGAAATAGAACATTCTTCCAAGAGTCTTGATGATCATCCAGGTGCTTTTTGACAACCTTGAGTCAACTTTTTTGACAAGATGGGTCCCATTATGTCTGGCGAAAACCAAACACTGCATTCCACAGTAAGAACCTCATAACAACGGTCAAGCATGGTGGTGGTTGTGTGATGGTTTGGGGATGCTTTGCTTCCTCAGAACCACGAATCCGGCTCTGTATCAGAGAATTCTAAGGGGGAATTTCAGGCCATCCGTCTGTGAACTGATGCTGAAGCGCAGCTGGGTCATGCAGCAAGACAATGATCCAAAATACACAATCAAGTCTACATGAAAATGATTAAAAAGCAACACATTTGAAGTTTTGGAATGGCCTAGTCAAACTCCAGACCTAATTCAATTTAGATGTTTTGACAGGACTTGAAACGAGCAATTCATGCTTGAAAAGCCACAAATGTCGCTGAGTTAAAGCAGTCTGCATGCAAGAGTGGGCCAAAATTCCTCCACAGCGATGTGAGAGACTGATCAACAACTACAGGAAGCATTTCTTCTTTAAATATATACACTACCATTCAAAAGTTTGGGTTCACTTAGAAATGTCCTTGCTTTTGAAAGAAAAGCACATTTTTCGTCCATTAAAATAACATCAAATTGATCAGAAATACAGTGTCGACATTGTTAATGTTGTAAATGACTATTGTAGCTGGAAACTGATGATTTTTAATGGAATATTTACAGTACATAGGCATACAGAGGCCCATTATCAGCAACCATCACTCCTGTGTTCCAATGGCACGTTGTGTTAGCTAGTCCAAGTGTATCACTTTAAAAGGCAAATTGATCATTAGAAAACCCTTTTGCAATTATGTTAGCACAGCTGAAAACTGTTGTTCTGATTAAAGAAGCAATAAAACTGGCCTTCTTTAGACTAGTTGAGTATCTGGAGCATCAGCATTTGTGGGTTTGATTACAGGCTCAAAACTGGCAGCTTCATTAAATAGTACCCGCAAAACACCAGTCTCAACGTCAACAGGTGACTCCGGGATGCTGGCCTTCTAGGCAGAGTTCCTCTGTCCAGAGTGTGTTCTTTTGCCCATCTTAATCTTTTCTTTTTATTGGCCAGTCTGAGATATGGCTTTTTCTTTGCAACTCTGCTTAGAAGGCCAGCATCCCGGAGTCCCCTCTTTACTGTTGACATTGAGACTGGTGTTTTGCGTGTACTATTTAATGAAGCTGCCAGTTGAGGACTTGTGAGGCATCTGTTTCTCAAACTAGACACTAATGTACTTGTCCTCTCGCTCAGTTGTGCACCGGGGCCTCCCACTCCTCTTTCTATTCTGCTTAGAGACAGTTTGCACTGTTCTGTGAAGGGAGTAGTACACAGCGTTGTACGAGATCTTCAGTTTCTTGGCAATTTCTCATGGAATAGCCTTCATTTATCAGAACAAGAATAGACTGACAATTTTCAGAAGAAAGTTATTTGTTTCTGGCCATTTTGAGCCTGTAATCGAACCCACAAATGCTGATGCTCCAGATACGCAACTAGTCTAACGAAGGCCAGTTTTATTGCCTCTTTAATCAGTACAACAGTTTTCAGCTGTGCGAACATAATTGCAAAAGGGTTTTCTAATGATCAATTAGCCTTTTAGAGTGATAAACTTGAATTCGTCACGCCCTGATCTGTTTCACCTGTCTTTGTGATTGTCTCCACCCACCTCCAGGTGTCACCCATTTTCCCCACTAGTCTCTGGGTATTTATTCTGGTGTTCTCTGTTTGTCTGTGGCCAGTTCGTCTTGTCAAGTCAATCAGCGTGGTTTTCTGTGCGCCTGCTTTTTTTGTTTCTTTTTTTGTATCAGTCTTTTGCGAGTCCTCCTGGTTTTGACCCTTGCCTGCCTTGACTCTGAACCCGCCTGCCTGACCATACTGCCTGCCCTGACCTCCTGGACTCTGACCTTGTTTATGATCTTTTGCCTGTCCACGACCATTCTCTTGCCTGCCCCATGGATTATAATAAATATCAGAGACTCGCCTCCCTTGTCTGCATCTGGGTCTTGCCCTGTGCCCTTATAGGATTAGCTAACACAACGTGTCATTGGAACACAGGAGTGATGGTTGCTGATAATGGGCCTCTGTATGCCTATGTAGATATACCATAAAATCAGCTGTTTCCAGCTACAATAGTCATTTACAACATTAACAATGTCGACACTGTATTTCTGATGAATTGGATGTTATTTTAATGGACAAAAAATTGCTTTTCTTTCAAAAACAAGGACATTTCTAAGTGACCCCAAACTTTTGAACGGTAGTGTGTATATATATACAGTTTTATTAATTGTAAACTCAGGTTCCCTTGATCAAATAATAGGTTTTGGTTGAAGATGTGATAATTCAGTATCAAAAATAGAAAAAATCTGAAAGGGGGAAATACTTTTTCATGGCACTGTAGAGTTGAAATGTATTCAATTTTGAGTTTGCATCCCAATACTTCATATACATCACAGAAGACTGATATAACAACACCATATTTTCTGCGTTTAAATTGTTTTAATGTTTATTCATTATGAAATAAGGAAAAATATGAATAACATTCCACCAATGAGGCCACTAGGTCATTTGACTGCAGGGAAGTGCTACGGCTCAGTTATTATTACTTTAGTCATTATTTGACTGCCTTTTGATTGCCTCTATATGTAATGTGCTATTGTGTAGAATCTGGCACATTTCAACTATTTCAAGTGAAAGGGGGCTTCAGCCACCATGTAGTATGGTTCGTTATTAATTTATCTTTGGCTATATCCTACAGGACACATACACTGAACAAAAATCTAAATGCAACATGTAAAGTGTTGGTCCCATGTTTCATGAGCTGAAATAAATGATCCCAGACCACTTGTATGGCGTTGTGTGGGCAAGTGTTTTGCGTAAGTCAACTTTTTGAAGAGAGTGCCCCATGATGGGGGTGGGGTTATGGTATGGGCAGGCATAAGCTACGGACAACAAATGCAATTGCATTTTATTGATGGCAATTTGAATGCACAAAAATACCGTGACGAGATCCTCCATTGTGAGGCCCATTTTTAAAGCTATCTGTGACCAACAGATGCATATCTGTATTCCCAGTCATGTGAAATCCATAGATTAGGGCTTAATGAATGTATTTCAATTGACTGATTTCCTCATAAGTCAATGAAATTGTTGCTTGTTTCATTTATATTTTTGTTCAGTATGTATGGTATATGTTAATACGTTTAGCATTATTTCCTGTTATTTCATCAATTCAATGACATCTTCCTATTTAAACGTTGCCTAATGGATCTATATTGAATTTATAATGACCTTTTTTAAATCAATTAAAATATATTTTTTGGACCAAATCCCCCCAATGGGAAATCCTTAGCTTTTTCTGAGGGAAGAACAAAACCAGACTATGGATATTGCTTGAGTGAAAGAAAATAGAAGTTGTCTGATTTCCCAATTCCCAGAACAATACAATGTCATGCCCCCTGCCCCCACCTACTATTAATACACTATTTTGTGCAGTGTGCATGTGACTGTATAAGTGCCCCAGTAGAAAAGGTCACCACCCGCACAAATGGAGAGAAAAAGTGTTTCAGCACAAACATGCATCAATTCAACTGCAACAAGAAGCATTTTACAGCTGCTTTATTGTGATTCTTCTGATGTTTAAGCTGTCTTTCATGTCAAAGGTATTTTCCTGCTTACAAATTGCCAGGAAGCAATTCTCCAGCCGTACCGCTGTGGCCTAAGCCCCTCCCCTGGGTTCCGCTCTTTGATCACCTGTATCAGTGGCCATCAAGTAAAAAAAAAGAAAATCGCAGGGATAAACTTGTGTTCTAATCGGAGAAAAAGCCCCTTCTGAGACAAAGCAACCCTCTTTGTTCTTCCCTCTGTTCCCTCTGTGCGACTGGGAACAAACCATCTCAGCAAGGGGGAGGTTACGAGAGTGGTGGATTGTTTGGGAAGTACTTCATGGGTGATGTCTTGGCGCTGCTAACAAGGAAACCGCAGAGATAAACAAATTGATTAGTCAATCCAACAACGGTCATACCCTCTTTCCCTCTCCAGACTTTAATGAATAGGGACACACTCTATCACGGAGAGAACGATCCTGTGGATAGACGCCCATGTTTATAGGCATACAGCATAAGCCTTGACACAGAGAAGGCATCTACTAATAATTAGTAAATAAAGTCTACACTCTCCAGACAGTTCCAAACATCAACAGAACTACTACACCCCTAAACAAATCAAATCAAAAGGTATTTGTCATATGCACCGAACATAACGGGTGCAGATTTTACTGTGGAATGCGCCTTTCCATACTACTGAGTAAAAAATTACACATAATAATAGTAACACAAGAGGATTTAAATACACAAGAATGAAGCTACAGTTGAAGTCAGAGTTTACATACACCTTAGCCAAATACATTAACACTCAGTTTCACACGTCCTGACATTTAATCCTAGTAAAAATTCCCTGTCTTAGGTCAGTTAGGATCACCACTTTATTTAAATAATGTGAAATGTCAGAATAATAGTAGAGGGAATGATTTATTTGAGCTTTAATTTCTTTCATCACATTCCCAGTGGGTCAGAAGTTTATATACACTCAGTTAGTATTTGGTAGCATTGCCTTTAAATTGTATAACTTGGGTCAAATATTTCGGGTGGCCTTCCACAAGCTTCCCACAATAAGTTGAGTGAATTTTGGCCCATTCCTCCACTACAAACCTCCACTACAAACCTAACTGAGTCAGGTTTGTAGGCCTCCTTGCTCGCACACACTTTTTCAGTTCTGCCCACAAATGTTCTACAGGATTGAGGTCAGGCCTCTGTGATGGCCACTCCAATACCTTGACTTTGTTGTCCTTAAGCCATTTTGCCACAACTTTGGAAGTATGCTTGGAGTCATTGTCCATATGGAAGACCCATTTGCGACCAAGCTTTAACTTCCTGACTGATGTCTTGAGATGTTGCTTCAATATATCCACATAATTGTCCTCCCTCATGTTGCCATCTATTTTGTGAAGTGCACCAGTCCCTCCTGCAGCAAAGCACCCCCATAACATGATGCTGCCACCCCCATGCTTCACGGTCGGATGGTGTTCTTTGGCTTGCGAGCATCCCCCTTTTTCCTCCAAACATAACGATGGTCATTATGGCCAAACAGTTCTATTTTTTTTTCATCAGACCAGAGGACATTTCTCCAAAAAGTACGATCTTTGTCCCCATGTGCAGTTGCAAACCGTAGTCTGGCTTTTTTATTGGCGGTTTTGGAGTAGTTGCTTCTTCCTTGCTGAGTGGCCGTTCAGGTTATGTCGATATAGGACTCGTTTTACTGTGGATATAGATACTTTTGTACCTCTTTCCTCCAGCATCTTCACAAGGTCCTTTGCTGTTGTTCTGGGATTGATTTGCACTTTTCGCACCAAAGTACGTTCATCTCTAGGAGACTGAACGCATCTCCTTCCTGAGCGGTATGACGGCTGCGTGGTCCCATGGTGTTTATAATTGCGTACTATTGTTTGTATAGATGAACGTGGTACCTTCAGGCGTTTGGAAATTGCTCCCAAGGATGAACCAGACTTGTGGGGGTCTATACATTTTTTTCTGAGGTCTTGGCTGATTTCTTTTGATTTTCCCATGATGTCAAGCAAAGAGGCACTGAGTTTGAAGGTACGCATTGAAATACATCCACAGGTATACCTCCAATTGACTCAAATTATGTCAATTAGCCTATCAGAAGCTTCTAAAGCCATGACATAATTTTCTGGACTTTTCCAAGCTGTTTAAAGGCACAGTCAACTTAGTGTATGTAAACTTCTGACGCACTGGAATTGTGATACAGTGAATTATAAGTGAAATAATCTGTAAACAATTTGACTTGTGTCATGGACAAAGTAGATGTCCTAACCGACTTGTCAAAACTATAGTTTATTAACAAGAAATTTGTGGAGTGGTAGAAAAATTTGTTTTAATGACTCCAACATAAGTGTATGTAATCTTCCAACTTCAGCTGTATATACAGGGAGTACCAGTACTATGTCACTGTGCAGGGGTATGAGGTATTTGAGGTAGATACAGTGCCTTCAGAAAGTAATCACACCCCTTGACTTTTTCAAAATGTTGTTGTGTTTCAGCCTGAATTCAAAATGTATTAAATATTTTTTTTTTCTCACCCATCTACACACAATACCCCATAATTACAAAGTGGAAACATGTTTTTAGAAATGTTTGCAAATTTATTAAATATAAAATACAGATATCTAATTTACATAAGTATTTTACACCCCTGAGTCAATACATGTTAGAACCACCTTTGGCAGAGATTACAGCTGTGAGTCTTTCTGGGTAAGTCTCTAAGAGCTTTGCACACCTGGATTGTACAATATTTGCACATTATTATTTTTTAAATTCTTCAAACTTTGTCAAGTTGGTTCTTCATCATTGCTAGACAGCCATTTTCAAGTCTTGCCATACATTTTCAAGCCTTTTTAAGTCAAAACTGTAACTAGCCCACTCAGGAACATTCAATGTCGTCTAGGTAAGCAACTCCAGTGTAGATTTTGCCTTTTGTTTTAGGTTATTGTCCTGCTGAAAGGAATTTCCTCTAGGATTTTGCCTGTGCTTAGCTGTATTCCGTTTCTATTTATCCTTAAAAAAACTCCCCAGTCCTTGCCAATGACAAGCATACATGTAACATGATGCAGCCACCACCATGCTTGAAAATATGAAGACTGGTACTTGATGATGTGTTGTGTTGGATTTGCTCTAAACATAACACTTTTTATTCAGAACATAAAGTTAATTTCTTTGGCAGATTTTTTGCAGTTTTACTTTAGTGTCTTATTGCAAACAAGGTACATGTTTCAGGAATATTTTAAATCTCTACAGGCTTCCTTCTTTTCACGCTCTCATTTAGGTTAGTATTGTGGTGCAATACCTCAGTTTTCTCCTGTCACAGCCATTAAACTCTAACTGTTATAAAGTCAGCATTGGACTGAGCGGTTTCCTTCCTCTCCGGCAACAGAGTTAGGAAGGACACCTGTAACTTTGTAGTGACTGGGTGTCGTGATACACCATCCAAAGTGTAATTAATAACTTCACCATGCTCAAAGGGATATTCAATTCCAGTTTTTTTCCCCACCCATCTACCAATAGGCATCCTTATTTGAGCAGCATTGGAAAACCTCCCTGGTCTTTGTGGTTGAATCTCTGTTTCGAAATTCACTGCTCGAAACAGGTACTGTTAACCTATAAAGCGTTACATGGGCTTGCTCCTACCTATCTTTCCGAGTTGGTCCTGCCGTACATACCTATACGTACGCTACGGTCACAAGACGCAGGCCTCCTAATTGTCCCTAGAATTTCTAAGCAAACAGCGGGAGGCAGGGCTTTCTCCTATAGATCTCCATTTTTATGGAACAGTCTGCCTACCCATGTGAGAGACGCAGACTCGGTCTCAACCTTTAAGTCTTTACTGAAGACTTATCTCTTCAGTAGGTCATATGATTGAGTGTAGTCTGGCCCAGGAGTGTGAAGGTGAACGGAAAGGCTCTGGAGCAACGAACCGCCCTTGCTGTCTCTGCCTGGCCGGTTCCCCTCTCTCCACTGGGATTCTCTGCCTCTAACCCTATTACAGGGGCTGAGTCACTGGCTTACTGGTGCTCTTTCATGCCGTCCCTAGGAGGGGTGCGTCACTTGAGTGGGTTGAATTACTGACGTGATCTTCCTGTCTGGGTTGGCGCCCCCCCCTTGGTTTGTGCTGTGGTGGAGATCTTTGTGGGCTATACTCGGCCTTGTCTCAGGATTGTAAGTTGGTGGTTGAAGATATCCCTCTAGTGGTGCGGGGGCTGTGCTTTGGCAAAGTGGGTGGGGTTATATCCTTCCTGTTTGGCCCTGTCCGGGGGTATCTTCGGATGGGGCCACAGTGTCTCCTGACCGCTCCTGTCTCAGCCTCCAGTATTTATGCTGCAGTAGTTTATGTGTCGGGGGGCTAGGGTCAGTTGGTTATACCTGGAGTACTTCTCCTGTCTTATCCAGTGTCCTGTGTGAATTTAAGTATGCTCTCTCTAATTCTCTCGTTCTCTCTTTCTTTCTCTCTCTCTGAGAACCTGAGCCCTAGGACCATACGTCAGGACTACCGGGCATGATGACTCTTTGCTGTCCCCAGTCCGCCTGGCCTTGCTGCTATTCCAGTTTCAACTGTTCTGCCTGCGGTTATGGAACCGCCACCTGTCCCAGACCTGTTGTTTTTCAACTCTTAATGATCGGCTATGAAAAGCCAACTGAAAATTATTCATGATTATTATTTGACCATGCTTGTCACTTATGAACATTTTTGAACATCTTGGCATAGTTCTGTTATAATCTCCACCCGGCACAGCCAGAAGAGGACTGGCCACCCCTCATAGCCTGGTTCCTCTCTAGGTTTCTTCCTAGGTTTTGGCCTTTCTAGGGAGTTTTTCCTAGCCACCGTGCTTCTACACCTGCATTGCTTGCTGTTTGGGGTTTTAGGCTGGGTTTCTGTACAGCACTTCGAGATATTAGCTGATGTACGAAGGGCTATATAAAATAAAATAAACTTGACTGCTCGACTGAGGGACCTTACAAATAAATGTATGTGTGGGGTATACAGATGAGGTAGTCATTCAAAAATCATATTAAACACTATTATTACACACAGTGTGAGTCCATGCAACTTATGTGACTTGTTAAGCACATTTTTTTCCTGCTGAACTTATTTAGGCTTGCCATAACAAAGAGGTTGAATGCTTATTGACTGAAGACATTTCAGCTTTTTTTGTTGTAAACATTTCTAAAAACATAATTCCATTTTGACATTATAGGGTACTGTGTGTAGGCCAGTGACACAACATCTCAATTTAATTCATTTTAAATTCAGGTTGTAATACAACAAAATGAAGAAAAAGTTAAGGAGTGTGAGTACTTTCTGAGGGCACTGTAAAAGCAGGGTAAAATGACTAGGCATCAGAATTGATACTAATAACAGTAAAATAATAATAAAAACAGAGTGGAAGCAGCATATGATGAGTGTTAAAGTGTGTGGCGTTGTTATGCGTATGTGTGTTGTGCGTATGGTGAATGTGTATAGGTTTTTGTAAGAGTGTCAGAGTTCTGCGTATATATGGTATTGTGAGCGTGCATAGAGTCAGTGCAAGAAAGGGGCAATGCACACTATTTAGCAGTCTTATAGCTATTTGGCAGTCTTAGAGCTATTTAGCAGTCTTATAGCTATTTGGCAGTCTTATAGCTATTTGGCAGTCTTATAGCTATTTGGCAGTATTATAGCTATTTGGCAGTCTTATAGCTATTTGGCAGTATTATATGGCTTGGGGGTAGAAGCTGTCTCAGAGCCTGTTGGTCCGAGAGCAGATGCTCCGGTACTAAACTTATATCACCATATACGTTTAGTACAATCGTTAAACCCTATATTCTACCACTACCCAAACATAACTAAGTAGCAGAATTAAGTGTCCATATTTTCCCTGAACACTACTGTCACACACTGACCCACAGACAAATTGTCACCACTCCCAGTTTTTAAGACGTGCTTAATTGGCTGCTTGGAGCGCTTGAGGAGAAAGAGAAGGTATGTTGTTAGTTATGAGCCCCCTCCTCCTCCTCACAGTCTCATGAAGTAGCTAGCAGTTCCCTTATCAGTCCAGGATATCTTTGGACACCTCTGGTGGCCATTAATCAAGCCACAGAGCCCCACTGGAGCCAGGAGAGGATCAAGGCAAGGGGGCAGAGTGGCTCCTCGGGCCCCTATAACTACAGTACTGCAGCAGAGGAAACCCAAGTAGACAGAGACAAACACTCCCCCAGGTCAAAGAGCCACTGCAGTGGCTGTACACCCCTTTGACCTCTTGCTGCTCCAGCTTCCTCACTCAAATTGATGTAAGCCGTTTCTGAGCCCCCTCGGCCTGGCCCATCTACACTGAACAAAGATATAAACTCAACATGTAAAGTGTTTGTCCCATGTTTCATGAGCTGAAATAAAAGCTCCCAGAATTTTTCCATACACATAAAAAAAAAAAGATCTCAAATTTCCTGCTCAAATGTGTTTACATCCCTGTTAGTGAGCATTTCTTCTTTGCTAAGATAATCAATCCATCTGACAGGTGTGTCATATTTTTTTTAATGATTTTTATATTACTAGGCAAGTCAGGTAAGAACAAATACTTACTTACAATGACGGCCTACACCGGCCAAACCCGGACGACGCTGGGCCAATTGTGCGCCACCCTATGGGACTCCCAATCACGGCCGCTTGTGATACAGCCTGGATTCGACCAGGGTGTCTGTAGTGAAATGCAGTGCCTTAGACCGCTGCGCCACTCGGGAGCCAAGAACCTGATTAATTACACAGGTGCACCTTGCGCTGGGGACAATAAAATGCCACTCTACAATGTGCAGTTTTGTCACACAACACAATACCACAGATGTCTCAAGTTTTGAGAGATTGTGTAATTGGCATGCTGACTGCAGGATTGTCCACCAGAGCTGTTCTCAGATAATTTAATGTTAATTTCTCTACCATAAGCCGCCTCCAACATAATTTTAAAGAATTTGGCAGTATGTCCATATGGCCTCACAACCGCAGTGTGCCCCATGGTAGTGGTGGGGTTATGGTATGGGCAGGCATTAGCTACGGACAACGAACACAATTGCATTTTATCTATGGCAATTTGAATGTACAGAGAGATACCGTGACGAGATCCTGAAGCTCATTGTCATACCATTCATCGGCCGCCATCACCTCATGTTTCAGCATGATAACGCACGGCCCCATGTCGCTAGGATCTGTACACAATTCCTGGAAGCTGAAAATGTTCCAGTTTTTTGATGGCTTGCATACTCACCTAACATGTCACCCATTGAGCATGTATGGGATGCTCTGGATCGACGTGTACGACAGCGTTCCCGCCAATATCCAGCAGCTTCGCACAGCCATTGAATAGGAGTGGGACAACATTCCACAGAGCCCAACCTGTTTTGAGCACAACACTTTTAGGTAAAAAAATATGTAATATTTTTTTTAGGGCCTGCCTGTTTTGCTTGTTATTTTGGCATTAACGCGTGTCACATATCAGTTTGCAAACAATGTAAAAAAAAAAACTGTAATTGAGTTAATAAAGCCACATACAAACATGGTCTCTTTTTTGCTTTCTTGAGTAAGGCAGCTCCAAAATGCAGGTGTTTCAGCCTAGCTCAGTGCTTTCTGTGGTGGTAGGGCTAGCCAGCAGAAAATACTGAGCGTTGCGCCTGATTGGCTCAGTTTTCTGTCATGCTTGGAACAGTTTTCTGTCAGTCATGGGCCAGTACGTCATCCCCAATTCTAAGGTTAGAGCTCGAAAATGTTTGCCCCTTGGGTTCTGCCACAGAGTTATATTAGAAGTGCCCATCCAAAAATGCTAAAGGTCATTGGCCACAGATAGAATGACATCAAATCACGTTATATCTATAGTAGCTTTCATTGGACTGATCATGTCAACATCCTACTTTCAAAGTCTTAGCTAGCAGTCGTCATCAGTTGTCATCAAGAGAAATTATAGATAAAACGTATCGGTGCTCATCGGCCATTGGACATAAACATTACACAGCAAGTTGGAAATCGCAAATTCAACAATAAGTCATTTGGAAGTAATCAGTGGCTAACTGCAAGCGTTGCAAAGAAACCACTAACGTTAGCCTGCTATTCAATGGAGTGGCTGTGTGTTTCTTTTCCAGAGTTCCCATCAGAAATCCGGAGAATGCCAGACTTTGTTGACAAAGTTTGATGACAACATTTGCCCACAAAGGACTGCTGCGCCACCTTCACATGTTGAGTCCAAAAATGTCTTGAATGCTGCTGCATAAATGATGTAATATGCAAGGGAGAAATGTATACTGTAGCTAAGAAAGTAATATTAAGTGAATGTTGTGTAGTAAGCTGTTAGTAGCCCATGTGCCTCACCCTAATAATTTGGTCTATTTTCCCCAACGCGGTATTGTAAACACATAACGTTAGTAGTTGTGGTGCTTGGCTTGCATGTGCAAATTCAGTCCACACAACATTCTATACTAGAATTGTGTTATTTGACGTGTCAAATTAAAAGCTTATTTAAGGCATCAAATAGTGTTAAATGACGTGTATCTTTTTTGACACGCAAATACCCAAACGGCGTTTAATGTGCCTCACCCTAATAATGTGGTCTATTTTCACCTCTTAATTTCGCCTACTCTTCTAACTTGGTGGTGCACAAATAGCCTATAACCTGTTTTAGAGAAATGTAGTCATTGAATTATGTAAGAGCTTTCATTGTTTTTATGTCCCATTTATTTATCCTATGGTTCTGACTGGTACAGGGAGTACACTGTAAGAACGGCCCATGTTCTGAATTCTGTTGCTGTACATTTCAAAAGTGCTGAACAAACAGTTATATTGACTACGTCCGTCGCCGCTCGCTCATTAATGTCTTAATCGAAATTACAGATTGCATCTTATCCACTTGTCGCCCCCTTATGCTATAGTTTGTACATCTCAATTGTCAGTAGAAACCACAGTTGTTTAAGCAAGTCTGCCATATCAGCCATGTTTTATAAAAGGCAGTAAATGAGGCTGAATGAACAGTTTCGCTGCCAGATAAGGCTCCGCTGAAAGCCAGGTGTAGCATTGGTAAGGTGTTGAAACTCTGCTGTTGGGACATCATTATGTAGGCCCTAATAGTTTGTGGGCACCATTTGTCACCGTTATAGTGCAATTAATGTATTGTTTAGTGTTGTGGTTGTAGTGGCTTTGCTGGCATGCATCCCACTTTTGTTGGTTTGCCTCACCAAGATTTACATGCTAAAATCGCCACTGCTTTTCTGATCCACTCCCCAATCTTTTTTTGGTATCTGTGACCAACAGATGCATATCTGTATTCCCAATCATGTGAAATCCATAGATTCGGGCCTAATGAATTTATTTCAATTGACTGATTTCCTTATATGGATTATAACTCAATAAAATCTTTGAAATTGTTGCATGTTGCATTTATATTTTTGTTCAGTATATTTCAGCCCGTCTGACAGTTTTACATTTCCCCCCACCATGTTACTATATTGTTAGTGTGCTGCCAGTAACTATTGTGCTAATGACATTTTAGGCCCAGACATAATATACTTTTTCACAGGATGTGCACCCAGCATGAAGGAATATCTCGAGTGCATTTATAGTTTTGAGAGCACTCATTATTTTTTATGTTTGTTAGAGAGTTGGCTCCAAACAGATTTTATGGACAGGAAAACACGTCATGGGTCTTGTCAGTATTGGATACGTTCTTAAATGAAGTGGATGGAGGTGCTCGCCTGGACTGGGCTGTTTATAAGAGACACCTTTTATGAGGAAGAAGCTAACCAAGCTGAGGGATCTTTAGAAAATCAAGCATGGATAGAACCTCCATCCATTTTATTTAAGAAAGTATCCAATACCTGCAAGACCCATTAAGTGTTTTCCTGTCCATAAAAACTGTTTGCAGCCAACTCTCTAACAAACATAAAAAATAATGAGTGCTCTCAAAACTATAAATGCACTCGAGACTGGAATACGTTCCGGATGAATCCCGGAACATATTCCAGTCTGTGCTAGCGAAACATCCAGTTCATCGGACCACTTCCGTATTGAGTGCGTCGCTAGCACTTCCTGTTTTAATTTTTGCTTGGAAGCAGGAGGTTTGAGTTAGGGTCAGATTTGCCAAATGGAGGGAGATGGAGAGCCTTGTATGCATTTTTGTGTGTGGAGTAAAGGCGATCTAGAATTTTGATGCCTCTAGTTACACAGGTGACATGTTGGTAAAAACGGGGTAAAACGGATTTCAGTTTCCCTGCATTATAATCACCGGCCACGAGAAGTGCCGCCTCTGGATGTGTTTTTCTTGTTTTCTTATGGCCCTATAAAGCTTGTTGAGAGTGGTCTTAGTGCCAGCATCGGTTTGTAACGGTAAATAGACATTTCCGAAAAATATACATAAACTCTGTTGATAAATAGCATGGTCTGCAGCTTATCATGAGGTATTCTAATTCAGACGAGCAAAACCTTGAGACTTCCTTAACATTAAAGATCGGGCACCATCTGTTGTTAACAAAGAGACACACCCTTCGCCCCCATCTTACCCGAGGCTGCTGACCGGTCTTGAAGATGAATGGCAAAGCCATATATTATCCATGTCCTTGTACAGCCACGACTCTATGAAACATAGGGTGTTTCTCAAAATGCATACTACCGTGCTTCGAGCATGCAAATTGGAGCACAGGCGGGTCAGAGTATGAGTCCAAATCAAAGTATGCGAAGCAGAGCACGGAGGGAACTTCTCGAATGCATACTCCGTTTGTACATACTGTATTTGGAAGCATGCATCGATGCAAGCTGCAAAGAAATATGACGCAAACACGTTAAAAAAAAGAATCATCTTGAAATCAGTGGTGCCCATTATTTGAGCTGAAGCGAGAGAAAATACACTCCCACTTCGGAATGAAATGCTGCCTATTCACATCTCATATGTTGCTTGACTACAATATTTTATCTTGATACGTTAATAAATGCATGCTGTGTTAATTTTGGCACGTTTACCTGCCTACGTATCGTAGATCGCAAGCCCATAATAAGTCAATATGGCTAACTGGCTAGCTACTATTACTGTTAGCTAGCCAGACAGCCATGGAGAATTGTTAGCTAGCTACCCACAAATAATTTTTACACACTATCTGACTGACTAATGCCGTAGAGAAAGATATAGGTGAAGTTAACCTAGCCCGGTTAATTAGAAATGGTAGATTGCTAATATTTTGTGGTAGCCTGTCCCAGCCAGATTCTGCAAATGGAAAAGCTTAATGGGAAAAAGATTAAAAACCATGTCCCTGGTGCTTACGCTAGGTTGAGGGGAGTCATCACTGGGGTCCCAATATCTATGTCCACATATGATATTAAAGAAAATGTGAAGGGAGGTATAGTGATTGAGGCCAAACTGTTGATCAGTAGGAAAGAGGGTCAAAGAAGTGATAGCTTATGAGTGATGCTGAGATTTGGGAAAATCTTGCCGGGAAAAGTACAGATAGGATTCCTTAGTTTCAATGTTAGAGAATTTGTCCGATATGCACTGCAGTGTTTTAAATGGCAAAGAATGGGAAATGTAGCTGCTCAGTGTAAAGGAAAAAAAAGATGTGCCAAGTGTGGAGGGGAACATGATTACTGTGAATGTGGAAGCAATGTGAAGGTTAAGTGCTGTAATTGTGGGGGAGAACTCAGTGCAGCATTTGGTGGATGCCAGGTACACAGAGCGAGGCTAGAGTGGCTCAGAGATATAGGATCAGTCATGCTGTATCACATACAGAGGCCATAAAACAGATGGGTAAAACTACGGTGCGGACTGATGGAGCTTACTGTCACGACTTCTGCCGAAGTCGGCCCCTCCTTGTTCTGGCGGCGTTCGACGTCACCGGCTTTCTAGCCATCTCCGCTCCATTTTTCATTTATCCATTTGTTTTGTCTTGTTCCCTGCACACCTGGTTTTCATTCCCCAATCACACTGCATGTATTTATTCCTTTGTTCCCCCTCATGTCTTTGTGTGAGATTGTTTTGTGTTACGTGTCTATGTTGACGCGCTATACTGGTATGCATTTATTCCGTGTTTTATTTGACGAGGTATGTTATTGTGTTTATACTATATTATTGTGACTGTTTGCGCGTTTGCACTTTTGCATTGGCTGGAGGTTTCGACGCAGTGGCGTCCGTCTGTTGGTTTCTCCTGCCTAAATAAAGTGTGCGCCTGTTCACAACTCTCTGCTCTCCTGCACCTGACTCCGCTCCCAGTACGCACGCCATTGACACTTACATGGATGTACCTGTAGTAAGTGGACCTACTGCCAGGGGTGGTGCTTCTGATGGTCCTGGAATGGTTTTGAGGCCGGTTCAGAAATCGTGTGCTCATGAATGTGCGGTGTCAAAGGCCACTTTGATAATGAATAAAGTTGACTTCATAGGTTATCAATATGACTCGGGTTGTGGAAAGCAGAAATGCCAGTTGAAGGTTATTGTGGAGACAGCAAAAGAGATATTGGGGGTACCAGATGTTACTGGTGAAATGGTTATTGACATGCTGAACAATCATGAGGGTGGAGTGTTTCATTATGATATTTATATATAAAGTTTAATGGTGTTGGGGAGGGTTTTTGGGGGAGGGTGTGGTAGAAGTTAAAGATTTATTTGGTTTAGAATTTTATTTTCATGGTAGTACAGAATTTTGCAAATCGCGATTGATCGTACATTCCAGCACAGTAGGTGGTGGCATGCACTTTATCCCTCCTGTTGTGTTCCTGTCGAATTGAACCGATTTACAAGTTCTCTCTGAAAAATGTAGTTAATTTAATCTGATTGTCATAAGGTTCTATGACTTTGTCCACACAGGGCATCTGAACACACAAAATACAATTTGATGATTTTCATATAATTTGGGGTGTTTTCTTTAACTTTTGTACACCTGTGGTGTTCCCGGTCAAAAATAACCGGTCATTAGAAATGAATGGGTGAGACTACATTTAGTGTATAAAATTGAGTTCAGGCATATGCCCATTCATCAGATGGACACACTTTCTCTCCCAGACCACCACATGCATGTGTGTTTGAGTGCACACACACACACACACACACACACACACACACACACACACACACACACACACACACACACACACACACACACACACACACACACACACACACACACACACACACACACACACACACACACACACACACACACACTTTACGCCCATTCTTGGCTTCCATGTGAACCCCCACGGGAACCTTTCCCCAATATAATCTTTCCTCCACGGGAACCACACCTTTTGGCATTCTCACAAACAATCACAACATTGTTTCAATAACATATAGAACTTTTCTCGCAACTCTGGTATGTAAAGCTTTTTTGAGGCCTTGCTCACAATTCATTCTGTGGCTGCACAATGACCAAACGATATACTGTATGTGAGGCTCTTGATCACATCTTTGATCCTGACACTGGGGAGGATGAGAGAGGCCAGGAAACTGACAGTGAAGTAGTCTGTGATAAATAGCACAATATGTTTCATCTGAGTATTTGTTAATAGTCAAAATAATCCATACATTATGCTTTTTTTTAACTCAAAAACAAGTTGTATGAGCTCAGGTCAATGAGGCCTACAGGCCATTAATAGCAAATAGAAGTTCAAAACTTGTAATGTTCACAAGAACTTAAGTTGATAAGTTCTTGATAAAAAGACACAACATTAGGTGATAATATATGTATTATTATGGATTTATAATCAGCTATAATGGGGCGGTCATTTTGTACCGGGAACACAGAATTAATTAACATGAAACAAACACAACAGGAGGGTTAAACGTTTGTTTGCGGACCGCCATGATATCATAGAAGAAGAAGAAGACACTTGACTGGCGAGAAAATGTAATTTGTGCAAATTGCCCAAGATCTACTAGAATTGATGTACCTAGCAACACATATAATACGCAAGATACGGAGACAGAGAAGATCTCGGGCAAAACTACAGGTTCACAATGGTGGATGTACAGCAGGGGCATACGGCCGAGACAGCTATGTTGGAGTGTTTCAAGTGAGTTATTTTGGGTCCAAATTGTTGCAGAAGACCCTCGACTTACCACACCGCCAGCTGTCCTGCCAGGTACCACAACGCCAAGTCCTCGTGTTTTCCTGGGAGATGCAGCTTTCCACCTAGACGAGAACCTAATGTGCCCTAATAGAATGTTGGAATCAATTTCATTTTTGTTTCTAATTTCTCTTGTTACTGCACACATGTATGCACCTCTATATGAGAAGTGTTATTTTATCAATGTTTTTGGAATATGGTTCCTGGAAAATAGTAAGTTGTTTTTCTTTAACAAATATGTATCTGACATTCTCTTGTTACCTCTCATTCACAGGCGTCCATCTCAATAAACCTGGGCATACCTGGAACTACCACCACTCTCATTGTCAGAGAAGTCATTCGGCATCATGGCTGCAAGGATGAGGATTATTGATGGACGCAAAGACTCAGTTCTTTGTGTGCACTCTGAACCAGTAGAGTTTAAATCGTGTTAATAAAATATAACCTGATTCTGGGATTTATTTAGATTGCAGTAATTTAGATTAGTTAGAACTACACCACGAGTAGAAGAACACCTGTAGAGTCCGTGAAACACAGCTGTTCTGTACGTTGTCAGCACTTGATGTTCAAATATAATGCATTGAAATACTTTGTATTGAGAAATGTCAACAGAGCTTTTTCAGCACACAAATAAACCTTTATTCTTGCTTCTAAAAGTAAACTGTAATAGAACGTGTATGCTGAGAAAAGACATGCAAACAAGTGTCTATGGAATAAAATGTAAGTGCCAGAGTGTAGTGTCAAATCTTTCTGAGCAATAGTACAACAGTGTCTGCTATGAACAGACATGTAAACAACAAAAGTGTCCATGAAATACAATGAAAATGTCTAGTGTCTGAGTCCAGAGATGCCTGAATAACAACAGAACAAGTTGTTAATTTCACTCTGGTCCCAGTCGTTCAGTCCATGTCCTCTTCTTGAAGTCATGCATGAACGCATGCAGCTGGTGATCGAATTCCTCCCAGTGTTTTGGCTAGAGTTCATCCATGAAATCAGCAATAGGTGCCAGGACCCTGTGGAGAGGATTGGAAGAGGGGGGAAACTATGAGTGTCTGGAGAGCAGTGTGCATGGCGAGGAGTGGAGGAAAAAGGACAACAGAAGAGAGGAAAGGGTCTCAGAGAAGGTCTGAAATTATTTGTATTTATTTACCTCTGGGACAAGCTGGTGGCTCGGTACATGACGTTCTCCAGATCTTGAGATATGTCTTGCCTTTACGAGTGACATGTCAAGAACTGAGTCTGCAGCCATTTTCTCCCTTCTCACACCCCTGCTACTACTGCTGCTGCTCTGTGGCGTCGGTGAGGAGCAAGCTAGTGGAGTAGGTCTTGGAGGTGGGCCCAGGATAGAGCTTCCCAGGTCCTGCATGGAGATTGTTTCTAATTCTGCACTGCATCTCAGTGCGGGAGATGAGCTGGGGGCCAATCACCAGTCTACTGGGGGCAGAAGTAGTGCTTGGGACCGGTGAACAGGCAGTGCTGGGGCACAGAGAACAAAACCAGGTGCTGTTTCCATTCACTCGTGTTTGTGCCTTGAAAATTCAAAAGAAGAGGGCTATTTAGTACACATATCCGAAACATTAATGAACATCAAATATCATTAACCGAGACTACAATAGACTATATAATGTTGCAAATGTTTGAGCAGAGTTGAGTATGCCTGGCCTAGCTACTCAACTGTTTATTTTTAACCTTTATTTAACTAGGCAGGTCAGTTAAGAACAAGTTCGTATTTTCAATGACAGCCTAGGAACAGTGGGTTAACTGTCTTGTTCAGGGGCAGAACAACAGATGTTTACATTGTCAGCTCAGGGATTCTATCTTGCAAACTTTCGGTTACTAGTCCAACGCTCTAACCACTAGGCTACCTGCCACCCCAACTCTGCTCAAATGTTTGCAACATTTTGACTAGCTGGACCTTGCTACAGTACCAAACTGTGGGAAGCTTATTATTTTCTTTATATGACCAAATTATGGTTGATCAAAAGTTGTAAAGATCTTTAGTTTAGTTGGTTGGCTTGCTTTCCCTGCACAAGTATGCTGGTAGGCTAGCTGGCCTCTAGCCAGCCAAGTAGCTAGCGCTAGCAAAGCATGGCTAATATTTTTGTTGACTAGAATAGAAAATACCAAAACATACCCCATCCTTTGGTGAAGACAGCATGTTGCTTTCAGTCTTCCCATGCATCATGTGCTGAACAAGGAATTTCTGGAGTAGCCTTTCCACCGGCATCTCCACTGTGGCCCTCTTTTCTTTGCTTTGACGAACTTGTCGCAAACTCTACACGAATTGGCATTTAATGCAGGTCTTTACATAATGCATGGCTAGAATCGTACTTGTGAAGGTACTTTTGTACGTCCTCGGTCAATCGATGCTCGGAGTTGTCATTAGCCATGTTGAATCCACACTGAGTTTCGGGTTGAATCAACATGAAGCAGAAACTTGTCACCCCTACAACTGACCAATCACAGACTAGACTTCGGCTTCCGGAATTCAGCTGGCCCTTGAGAAAAAATTGTGTGCTCGAACAGCCGGCAAAACCCTAACGGAACTCCAAAACGAACAAAAAGTTCACAAAATGTCGTCATAATACATGTACAAACTGTCGCAAACTTTTTCAGTTAGGAAGCATGCGGCCGCCTTAAGAGAGTGAGGGGTAGACAGCAGAGTCCTTTTGTAGTCCTGTGAGGTCACATGGTATCACACCTAGGTGTGAAGGGCTACTTTTCTAACCCTTTGTCTTGGAGAGAGAGGGAGAGCTTGGAGGAACTCAGTAGTCCATAACAGTTCAGCATTATAGGCAGACAGTAAAAGGATGTTCAACATATGACATTAAAACAACATGTTGCTACAATAAGATAGCCTCGAACAGACCTCGTCCAGTTTGTTCTCTAGTGACTGTATGTTCGCCAACAGAACGGAGGCTAGAGGCGGTTTATTTGCATTCCAATGCAGTCTAGCCACTAAGGTCCAAGTTCTCACCTTGGACCTTAGTGGGGAAGCTGGCACTATATCGCAGTGTGATGACTAATCAAGGCTTGCTATAGCTTCCGGCTGCGTTGTAAGGCTGTTTATACTAGCATTACCTAGCGGGCTTCTTAAACACCACATGGCGATCAGCTGTTGGCGATCAAGCGTTTTATCACCTTTTAATGAAACGTTCTGTTCGATTGTAGGCCGATTTTAGTAATCCATATAGTCTATTTCTCTAGTTATCAGTTCGTCTATTCTTCTGTCATGGCTACTGGCATATAAGGTTTGACATAAGCCCACAGCTCAGGTAGACTATATTGTAGGCCAAGGTTTTAAATGATCATTGTCACTCATTGTGCATGCTCGTGATTGCTGCAGATGCATCAGCTATTGCTTAGCAGTATCAGTAGTGACATTAGGCTGTTTGGATAGTACAGGTGGTTATGCATAGCCACTGTTGGTTGCCGTTTTGGGAGTTAATTTGTATGTTGTATGTAGTTTCTAACCATCTGATCGCCTATTCTTCATGGGCTACGGAGCAGCGCCCAACATGCATATCAAGGAGTATCTCTCCTCCAATTAGCACAAGTTTGAGTTTCACGTTAAAGCAATTGTGTTGGGCTTAGACAGACATTTTTCCAGAGGTGGTCTGTATGATCGTTTCGTCATTCTGACATACGATAAAATGTTCTATCCCTAAACACACAGCCAAGACAACGCAGGAGTGGCTTCAGGAAAAGTCTCTGAACGTCTTTGAGTGGCCCAGCCAGAGCCCGGACTTGAATCAGATCTAACATCTCTGGAGAGACCTGAAAATAGCTGTGCAGCAATGCTCCAACCTGACAGAGCTGGAGAGGATCTGCAGAGAAGAATGGGAGAAACCCCCCAAATACGGGTGTGTCAAGCTTGTAGTGTCTCGATGCTGTAATCGCTGCCAAATGTGCTTCAACAAATTACTGAGTAAACGGTCTGAATACTTATGTAAATGTGATATTTCAGTTTTATATTTGTAATACATTTGCAAAAATGTTTTTAAAAATCTGTTTTTGCTTTGTCATTATGGGGTATTGTGTGTAGATTGAAGAGGGGGGAAAAAACGATTTAATCCATTTTAGAATAAGCCTGTAACATAACAACATGTGAAAAAAGTCAAAGGGTCTGAATACTTCCGATGGC
The DNA here is from genome assembly GCF_016432855.1 of Salvelinus namaycush. NCBI lineage: Eukaryota > Metazoa > Chordata > Actinopteri > Salmoniformes > Salmonidae > Salvelinus > Salvelinus namaycush. Next base: position 9,278,000 of record NC_052323.1, read on the forward strand.
ACTGTATGTTGCTTCTCTCTTACTGCATCGCAATCTGCTCTATCAGTGGAGGCTGCTGAGGGGAGGACGGCTCGTAATGATGACTGGAATGGAGCAAATGGAATGGTATCAAACACATTTGATACTTCCCATCAGCGGCCTCCACTGTGCTATTTACTGTAACACTGTATATATAGCTGCAGGTGGTTGGCTGGGTTCATAGGCAGAATATTGTCATTGTTCCAAGATGACAGCTTATCCTCACATGAGAAATAAACCCATAGTTCCTGAGAAGCTCTCTCAGTATAATGTGTTTACAGTGAGGTAAGATGGGTAGATTATTTTTAATTTACCAAGATGGCAGGTTCATCTAGCCTCAAACAAGGACACCGGGTAGTGAGTAAAATGAGAAATAAGCTTACTCATACACTGAGTGTACAAAATATTAGGTACACCTTCCTAATATTGAGTTGCACCCCCTTTTGCCCTTAGAACAGCCTCAATTTGTCGGGATATGAACTCTACAAGGTGGCGAAAGCGTTCCACAGGAATGCTGGCCCATTTTGACTCCAATGCTTCCCACAGTTGTGTCAAGTTGGCTCGATGTCCTTTGGCTGGTGGACCATTTTTGATACACATGGGAAACTGTTGGGCGTGAAAAACAGTAGTTTTGCAGTTCTTGACACACGTAAACCGGTGCGCCTGGAACCTACTACCATACCCCATTCAAAGGCACTTCTACATTTTTTCCTTGCCCATTCACTTTCTGAATGACACACATACACAATCCTGGTCTCAATTGTCTCAAGTCTTAAAACTCCTTTCACCTCTCCCCTTCGTCAACACTGAGGCACAAACACACATACACATGATAAGACACACACTCTACACACACGTACATATGGATTTTGTATTGTCGATATGTGGTAGGAGAGTAATGGTGTTATGAAATGCAATGTTATGTAATATTTTAAATCGTATATAACTTCCTTAATGTTGCAGGACCCCAGGAAGAGTAGCTTAATGTTTTTGTACGCTCAGGTAGTTCTGAGAAGCTATCTCACTATAGTGTGATTTACAGCACAGTGTAGGTGGGTATAATTTTTCTCATTACCAAGAGGACAGGTTCATGTTGCCTCAGCAAGGACACCAGGCTGTGAGTAACATGAGAAATAAGCCTATACGTGGTTTCAGAGAAGCTATATCAGTATGGTTTGCCTGCTGTAGCCTACACCTAGTTTCACCTTCACGCTACACATAGTATCAATCATATAACATAGATGACGTCGCTGGTCTATTTTAAGCTCTTAACGGTGGGCGTCTGTCATACACATAGTTCGTTGTCTGGCAGTGGTTCTGCTGTTTTGGGGATTGGTATACAGCAGCATACCTTGATCAATGCCTGTAATTATTATTATTATCTTACATGATGTATGTTCTGGCAGTGAGATACCCTGACGGAGCAGCACCAACGTCAAGACTAATGTACTTCATGTATTGTAATCTTCTAATAAATGGCTCGAATTAATACATGGCGTTTCCTGTTCGAAATCAAGTGCAGCAGGTTCATACAGGACACCAGTGTGCATCAGCTGATATTGCACCAATTAGATTCATCACTCTACCTTAATATAGTTGTCTATTTAGTCAACCAGGTTTTGGACACACTTCTCTGATGGCTGCCGTGCGCAAGCTATGCGCTGATGTTCTTGGTGACATGCTAATGCTGAAACATGTGTTACTCGCCATGCATGCGTTTGCTGCTTTCTCACCATCCACCCCAGCCTCCTCCTGTTTGAGCTCTGCTTTTGCTTCAGTCATGGGGATTGGTATAGCATACCTTGTTCACTGCCTGAAATTACTGTTTTCTTACCTGATGTATGCTCTGGCAGTGAGATACCCCGAAGGAGTAGAGACTAATGTACTGCATTTATTGTAATCGAATAAATGGTTAAACGAATATCTGACGTTTCCTGTCTGAAATAATGTGGGTGACAAAAAGTATTATACAGGCACAGATGCATTATCTGAACACTGTACATTGTGACTAGACATCCAGTCGATACTCAATCATTGTTATGGTGATAATAATAGAACATGATATAATTTACCCAGAATTATCATAAGACATGAAGAAAATGCATCAGTGACTTTCTGGAGAGGCAATGGCACAGGAGTGCCCCCGTCTGTGTGTGCACATTCGTCTACCACTTAGTGTAGCCGTTAGCGATGATGCTAATGTAACGACAACAGTCTTCTGGTAGATTGAAAGGCTTTCCCAAAACCTTCACAATTAAATATTAACTACAAAGTAGCCTATGCTTTCCTGGCAGAGTAAGAATATTTGCATCAATCCAGTGGCCATTTGTTTCGCAATCTCTGCAATCAGATTAGTGCTACAGAAACATTGCGAACCAAACAACGGTCTCTGGCTGCTGCACAGTTGAAATAAAGGGTAAATACACCCCAAAATGGAAATTTCTTAGATTTTTCCCAGACCTCAAAAGTGGTCTCCTGATGTGGGTTAAGCATTGTTGTGGACTTAGCACATCCAATTTTTTTAAAGTGTGATTTTGAGAGCGAAAACCGGAATCAGGCAACAAATCTAACCAATTTTATAGGGCACTAAGCACAGTCCACGATTAGGCCTGAAAAAGTGTTAATGACGATAATGGCCTTTCAACTTGTCTCAAAAGAAATTCCCATCAGTACAAAAGTGATAACCGATGGCGAGAGATTCATTATTACATTGGTTCCCACAAGATGAGAGGAGTGGGGATTTTTTTGGGATGGATTCAACTTTAAATAAAAAGCTTCTGTTGAGTGCACTACAAAGCCCCATGTGTAAATATTGAAGAATGAGACGCTTTCAAGTCCCCCCCACTTTGTATCTGCCATGAAATGGCATTCATGACAGCTTTTGGTGTGGTTTACATCATATGGACACATGAAACACCATTACTGGAGATGCATTTGTTATTGCTACTTTGTAGGGGATTAGATTTATACGATGGTTTGCATTTGCGCTCAAGATGTGCGAAGTGCTGACAATTTACTTCAGCTCAACATCTGACAAATATTAACGGATTACTGAAGTGGTCGTCGACTACTAATAAATTCGATTTCAGTTTCAGATTATTTGTCACTGTACGGCACTTTAGGTTTAGTGTAAAACGTATCTACTTATGTCTTTTACACAGACAGTCATTGGATGTTTATTTTACAAGACTGACAAATAAATTATCATATTTCCTGTGTGAGCAACATAATATCTTTTATGTAGCTTGGAGACATGGTTTCTCATAAGTAAAGAATATAGTCATACAAACTACTGACTTCGTTCTCAGACACTCGCTTACAAACTGTATTCATGGCCAAGGAAGATGAGTCGGCTTTGCTTGGCACCAGTGTTACTCAGCGGAGCTTTGGGAAATAAGTGTTGAAAGTTTATACAAAGATTTTAAAGTGGTTATTTTTGGTCAAATGGAATCATATGACTCATGAACATGCACTGTAGATGGAGTTTATACCACAAAAACAACAGACACAAATGTATTCAAGATGACAAATCAAACCATGTTTTGTTGACCTTTCAATTACCTCGTTAACAACAACTTAATGTGACATATACAGCAATACGCAAGAATAGCACGGACAATTGGGTAAACTACGCATTGTATGATAGTAGCAACCAAACCCATATTTCTAGATCAGCCCCATGCTATTACTGGCATTGGTAAAAATATGCTGTAATTTATTCATCTCTCGTTTACTATCAGACATAACTGTCTACCTGGTTCCTAACCTCACTAAACAGTAACTTTACCCAAGAGAAGATGGATCCTCAGTATCCCACATTAGGTCACTCGTTGAATACCACCATATTAAAGCTGTGATTCATTGTTAGCGATGCAGTGTAGAATTTCACCCCCCCCCCCCCCCCGAATTAAATCTCCCCCGAAACATAAGAAGTTGACATATATTAAAGTCAAGGGTGAAACACTATGATGTACCTGAGTGATGTCACCACCTTTGAATGCCTTCACACTTTGACACACACACACACGGCCCTCTTCATTGTTACATCCGTCTCATTTCCATATTCATAAATACTGGTATTTTGAGTATTTATGTGCTCAGTTTTCAAGTTGTAATCCACAAGTTTTGGCAATTTTTGGTGAGACCATATTTTTCAGACATTCAATTGGTGTAGGATATTCATAATAATGTCAGGTATGGAAAGCATTCAAATAATTAACATTTACAAACATGCAACACATCACGTTAGCATGTAGCAGGCTTTCAACTCTCTCACATCATTAAATAAAAAGATTAATTTTGCAACATAGTGATTGCAAAAGTTCCTTGTTTTCTTCTAGCTATTATGTGCCCCATTGAATCAATATCTTATATCGCAAACAGACTGCCGGTTATAATACATCTGAGAAATGCCTAGCAGCTGTGGATTCCAGGAAAAAAGGGAAATGCTATTAACTTTAGCTATGGTACAGCGATAACTGGAGGGCAATGCTTGCACAATCAGCTTCGATGTGAGATAAGGTCATTGTGTTAGCTCAGGTTCGGAAGTAAATCTGAAAGACCTGTATGCCAAGTAAACACAGGGAAGGAAATAATCAATTTGGAGCTTTTAATGAAAAACTATTTCATCCCCCCCTTTGTGCTCAAATATTGCCACATACTAGTTAAACATTAGATGCATGATAGTACAGTTTAAGGTAGCCATGAGCAACTGAGTGAGTCAGCATGCACAGTGCACACAATGATTCATGTTATATTGTCCACCGGCTTCCGCTGCAAAGTCAGAGTGATTCAGGGTTCAGCTCACACGGACTTAGAGGTCAATTCCAAATTAATTGAGGAGAATTAGTCTAAATTTCAATTCAAGAATTGAAAAGTGCCACCTAGGGCCTTTAATCCAATGAAACTCACAAAAAAATGTTTGCTACTCATCTTGGCGTTTCACTTCCTTAACTGAAATAGAACTGGCTGACCCCACCTCTGGTCTTCTTTACTGTCAGGTTCTCAGATCCCCCCGCCCTGGTCAGCTTTGACGGGCTAAAGACATCAGAGGGGCAAAGAAGGGGAGTATAAGCTAGGTTTAACTGAGGATCCATCCATGTCAGGGTGGGGGAGAGGAGACAGAGACACCATTAAATGAGAAGTGGTCATGCTGACATGGTGAAGGCACTGGGAGGGACGATAATCCACCTGGTTTCAAAGTGATGGGGGAAAGAGGATGAGACAGGCCTTTTGATGTCGGGGTTAAAGGGGGTGATGATGTAGGAGTTAAGGGGGATGAAATGCAGGGAGAACGAGCCAGGCAATGACCGGCCCAGTTAAATAACCGCTTTGTAATGACATATTCCACATCATAGGGTGTGTTTTCATATCGAGTCTTAGCTTAACATGCCATGTCAGTTCTTCAGAAGTGTACTTTCTACTACGCTGTTTGTGATCAAATAACTATCTCCATTCCTAACAGAAGCGTTTGGTAAATGAACGTGCAAAAAGTGTTAGACCTGTGCTAGAACACTTCTGTGTTAGAAGTGTGTCTGAAAAATGCACTTAAACACCCTTGAATATTTGAAGTCGTCTGATTGAGTCTCATTAGCGAGAGGGCCCTGTACAGGAGTTTGCTCCCAGACACAATTTACTGGCTGTAAAAATAAAGGCTACGAGGTTACGAGACGCTAAATGGCTCTGGAGGAGACGGGCTGTTCTCCCCTTCCCTGTATTCCAGTGTGTCACTGGAGCCAGTGGAATCATAAAGGGCCTGCTAACACTAACAGTAAATGAATATAAAAAGACTTCAAGTTCATTTTATATGGCCCATTCACTTGCTGTGGGTTTTGTTTACAGGGCCGACTACAAATAATAAAGATAGGAGAGCTTTAGAGGAGGAAGAGCAGAATAGCAGACTACAGATCCCATGGTGGCTGGCAGTCATGAAAGGGGACTGCACCACCAAGACTGGGGCACATTAAAAGATGCCAATGAATGACGAAAAACCAACCTAATCATCCCATTGAAGAACACAAGCGCCATCTCAACCTTGTAAAACCTGATTTATATAAACAGTGGTTACATTTTTTTTTTATGGGCAACTGGACCATTGACAAGGTTTATGCTCAGATGGGAAGATTTCACTGGAACAAGGATTGACTGGGAAGATATAGTAGGATCCACACATTCATTTCCTCTACCTTATATTCCTAACCGTTTCTTTCTAATATGTTCTATTACAATGTAATTTGAGAGGAAGCATTATATAATTTCACCTCTGAAAAATGATCAAACAGGATATTATTTTGTAATGATTAGCTAGTTGGGTTTGGAAAATAGCTAGTTGTATGTAAAATTGTTGCATATCAGCAAAGAAGTAGGTTTCCTAGAAAACCTGAAACTTGAATATGTGTCCAGTTTGGACATAAGTACTGGTAACTGTAAATGTTGCACTCCTTATCTAAAAGCAGGCATGCCTATAACCCTAAGACCATGCTCCTTCACTATGCGCTAAAGATTAGTTTGTACTTCACGAGTCAAGAAAATTGATATAGAGCAGCTCTGGAATTTAGATAGTTTTCAGGGGGTGACTGTTCCCTCTCAGAGTAATGACCATAATGCTTTGTTAACCCCCTTTCTGAGAGGTTACATACTCCTATGATGTTGCCCCTAACTCATCCACATGGTTAGCTAGCTACATCCAAGGGTTAATTCTACTGTGCTGTGGCATTTAAACACACATGAACCATAAATATATCTCAATGTTTATTGATATCATGAAGCTGATTTTAGAAGACCCATAGAGCAATATATTATATAATCAATCTTCTTTGGCCTTGCTATGCACCCGTTGTCCCCTCACCTCTTGGAAAGCACATTTCGGAGGCCCCAGGCCTACTGTGAACTCTGACCCCTGAACCCAAAAGTGAGAGGCTTACCTATACTTGGCACACAGCAGTATTAAGGTTAACAATGTCCACATGGTATATGGAAAAGAGCAAAGAAACATCCTTTAAACAGGGATCAGTGGGGATAGTACAGCATGAATGACTTAAGTCCTGTTCTCTCCAAAGCTTTTACAAAGTTTCTAAGTGAAGTCTTCGTGATTTTAAGCCAATTGTTCCAGGTCAATTCCTTAAGAACCTCAACAAAGGGAAGTTAAGGTTCAACACACTGTCAAGTATGTCCCTGTCCTGACAAGATGCAACAATGGAAAAACAGGGTGCTGAGGGACAGTTGAATCAAAGTCACGAGGAGACCACAGGGCATTTTCACATTTCGTTTGCATAGTTTGAACAAATACTCCGGGAATATGGGTCAAATTCATTTCAATTCTTGTCAACACAATTCCAATTGACTACTGCAATACCGTCCATTCAGAATGTAGGGCAAATCTGCAAACATTATTAAAAATGTTTTCACCCCAATGACACTATAGGAAAAAACAAAGTTGCATTTTCATAATGGTAAAAAAAAAATGCTTTTGTACATAACATACTGGTAAAAAGCTAAAACAGAATAGGTATTTTTGGGGGTATGTACCATTAAGATAGTGTCTGGAGAATCATTTTGAAGTGGTAATTGTACTAGTAGTAATCATTACAGAGCAGAAAGTCCTCTCAACATTCCAGGAATAATCTCAGAAGAGAGGATCCTGTGATCTTTCCAGTAATCATAAAAGGAAGTAAGTCAAATCAGAAATTCATTGTTTTAGGGCACGCATTTGTTACCAATGGCATTTTTTGTAATCGAAGGAAAGAAAGCCACTTAGTTTGTACCTACTGCAAAGCCAGCCAATTTTACCAATGGTCACTACATAGGATTAGCTATAAAACCTCTTAGATGTAAACTCCCGTGTTTAGGGGACCTGCATAGTTCTGGTACCGGATCCAACCGACATTTTCACTTATAAATCGATCTGTGGACATAGATCGAAATGGCACAGCTGTATATTTTTGGAGCCTAGAATGTAAAATCTGAAACCCGTTGAAGCTCGGATGTCCCTCCTACCGTTTAACTCTAGACCATCTTAACTCCACATACAGACACACATAAAAAGCCCTCCATTTGGCAAATCTGACCCTAATTATATCCTCCTGATTCCTGCTTACAAGCAAAAACTAAAGCAGGAAGTACCAGTGACACACTCAATGCGGAAGTGGTCAGAGTTCTCAACAAGTGCTCATTTGCAACTGCGACCTGGCCAAGATAAAGCATAGCAATTCGACACATACAACAACACAGAGTTACACATGGAATAAACTAAACATACAGTCAATAATACAGTAGAAAAATAAGTCTATATACAATGTGAGCAAATGAAGTGAGATAAGGGAGGTAAAGGCAAAAAAAAAGGCCACGGTGGCGAGGTAAATACAATATAGCAAGTAAAACACTGGAATGGTAGATTTGCAGTGGAAGAATGTGCAAAGTAGAAATAGAAATAATGGGGTGCAAAGGAGCAAAATAAATAAATTAATAAATACAGTAGGGGAAGAGGTAGCTGTTTGGGCTAAATTATAGATGGGCTATGTACAGGTGCAGTAATCTGTGAGCTGCTCTGACAGCTGGTGCTTAAAGCTAGTGAGGGAGATAAGTGTTTCCAGCTTCAGAGACTTTTGCAGTTCGTTCCAGTCATTGGCAGCAGAGAACTGGAAGGAAAGATGACCAAAGGAGGAATTGGCTTTGGGGGTGACCAGTGAGATATACCTGCTGGAGCGCGTGCTACGAGTGGGTGCTGCTATGGTGACCAGTGAGCTGAGATAAGGCGGGGCTTTACCTAGCAGAGACTTGTAGATAACCTGTAGCCAGTGGGTTTGGCGACGAATATGAAGTGAGGGCCAACCAACGAGAGCGTACAGGTCGCAATGGTCGGTAGTGTATGGGGCTTTGGTGACAAAACGGATGGCACTGTGATAGACTGCATCCAGTTTGTTGAGTAGAGTGTTGGAGGCTATTTTATAGATGACATCACCGAAGTCGAGGATCGGTAGGATGGTCAGTTTTACGAGGGTATGTTTGGCAGCATGAGTGAAGGATGCTTTGTTGCGATATAGGAAGCCGATTCTAGATTTAATTTTGGATTGGAGATGCTTAATGTGAGTCTGGAAGGAGAGTTTACAGTCTAACCAGACACCTAGGTATTTATAGTTGTCCACGTATTCTAAGTCAGAGCCGTCCAGAGTAGTGATGCTGGACGGGCGAGCAGGTGCGGGCAGTGATCGGTTGAATAGCATGCATTTAGTTTTATTTGCGTTTAAGAGCAGTTGGAGGCCACGGAAGGAGAGTTGTATGGCATTGAAGCTCGTCTGGAGGTTAGTTAACACAGTGTCCAAAGAGGGGCCAGAAATATACAGAATGGTGTCGTCTGCGTAAAGGTGTATCAGAGAATCACCTGCAGCAAGAGCAACATCCTTGATGTATACAGAGAAGAGAATCGGCCCGAGGATTGAACCCTGTGGCACCCCCATAGAGACTGCCAGAGGTCCGGACAATAGGCCCTCCGATTTGACACACTGAACTCTATCAGAGAAGTAGTTGGTAAACCAGGCGAGGCAATCATTTGAGAAACCAAGGCTGTCGAGTCTGCCATTAAGAATGTGGTGATTGACAGAGTCGAAAGCCTTGGCCAGGTCGATGAATACGGCTGCGCAGTAATGTCTCTTATCGATGGCGGTTATGATGTCGTTTAGGACCTTGAGCGTGGCTGAGGTGCACCCATGACCAGCTCTGAAACCAGATTGCATAGCGGAGAAGGTACGGTGGTATTCGAAATGGTCGGCAATCTGTTTGTTAACTTGGCTTTCGAAGACCTTAGAAAGAAAGACATTCATCCAATTGCATTTAGGAATATACCACCTCAGTCACCGGCTTCATCAATAAATGCATCGACGACGTTGTCCCACAGTGACCGTACGTACATATCACAACCAGAAGCCATGGATTACAGACAACATCCGCACTGAGCTAAAGGCTAGAGCTGCCGCTTTCAAGGAGCGGGTCACTAACCTGGACGCTTATAAGAAATCCTGCTATGCCCTCAGACGAAACGTCAAACAGCCAAAGCGTCAATACATGATTAAAATGTAATCCTACTACACCGGCTCTGACGCTCGTCGGATGTGGCAGGGCCTGAAACTATTATGGACTAGTATGGCAGTATGCCTGGTATGGCAATTGCTCAGCATCTGACAGTAAGGCGCTACAGAGGATAGTGCGAATGGCCCAGTACATCGCTGGGGCCAAGCTTCCTGCCATCCAGGACTTACTGTATATACTAGGTGGTGTCAGAGGAAGGCCCAAAAAATGGTCAAAGACTCCAGTCACCCAAGTCATAGACTGTTCTCTCTGCTACAGCACAGCATGCGGTACCGAAGCGCCAAGTCTAGGACCAAATGGCTCCTTAACAGCTTCTACCCCAAGCCATAAGACTGCTGAACAATGAATCAAATGACCACCCAGACTTTTACATTGACCCCCCCATTTGTTTTTCACACTGCTGCTATGCACTGTCTATTATCTATGCATAGTCACTTTACCCATACCTACATGGCTCCTTAACAGCTTCTACCCCCAAGCCATAAGAATGCTGAACATTTAATCAAATAGGAGCAGCAGGTAGCCTAGTGGTTAGAGCGTTGGGCCAGTAACCGAAAAAGTTGCTCGATCGAATCCCCGATCTGACAAGGTAAACATCTGTCGTCCTGCCCCTGAACAAGGCAGTTAACTCACTGTTCTTAGACCGTCATTGTAAATAAGAATTTGTTCTTAACTGGCTAGTTAAATAAAGGTTTAATATTTTTTTTTTTTTACAAATTACCTCGACTAATCTGTACCCCCGCACATTGACTCTGTACCGGTACCCCCTGTATATAGCCTCGTTATTGTTATTTTATTGTGTTACTTTTTAGAGTTTTTTTTACTTTCGTTTATTTAGTAAATATTTTCTTAACTCTTTCTTGAACTGCATTGTTGGTTAAGGGCTTGTAAGTAAGCATTTCACAGTAAGGTCTACACCTGTTTTTTCGGTGCATGTGACTAATACAATTTGATTTGATTTTAAATTCGCTCTTCCGACTGTCCATTTACTTCTGGCTGAACTCTACTGTAGGTCACAGCCACTGACAAAGCACATGCATGGAATCCTTACATCATAGAGCAGAGTAGTTTCATCACTGTAGCCATGAATCTAAAATAATTCATAGATTTTAAACAAAAAAACCTTTCTGTATGTGACAGACGGACAGGATTAATATGAGATGAAAGGTGAGTTCCTAGCGAGTTCAGGAAGCCAAGCTAGAGCTCTGTGAGACGTTCACACGATGGGAGCAGACATTTTGATCGAGAGACCTTTATACACATTTTCTCTAACACTAAACATACAAATACTGTATATATTTAACAGTCATGAGGATGGTCAAATCTTATAGTTAATCGTTTTATAATTTGATTATACTATATTTAGAAAGCATAAGTCATTTCAAGCCTAATTCATAGTTTTGTTGAATAGGAAATCCATCTAAAATATTCCATATTTTCATGTTTGTACTGCGTACTTGAGCTTGTGTCCTCAAAAGTACACCTCAGAAATGTATACCAGCTTTTACCAGAAAGCTGAGATTGTAACCTTTCTTGGAGTACGCAGCATTACTAGTTAATGTGGCCCTCTCACGGTAGATCATTATTTTTTGAGATTATGTAGATACAATTTAGTTACATTTAACTGGTTTAAAGCACTTGAAGTTCAATTTTGAATCCACTCTAGTCTCAACAGTTACTTTAGTCTCAACAGTTACTTTAAAAACATTTATAGATCTGTAGGGTCAACAATTCCCTTGTATTCTGTACTCTCCATTAACAACAGACATTTGACAACACTTTTAATTAGCATTTTATCATCTTGTAGCTTTGAAGTGGCATATTTTCTTAGTTTTGCCAGGTCCTATTCACGGAGACCACTTCATCATGGCAGGCTTCATCTTGGGACTGACTAATCACAAGAACACCTGCAACATAGGCATTGTCTCCCTTAGCTGAAGGCTAAAAGGCATTGTTTGTGTGGCTGACCCACCTCTGTAGTCATCAGTGTTGGGGTCGTTATTCAAAAAAAGTCATATATTACAAATAATAACTTGTTCATTTTTTCACAATAACGAATTAGTTTACTACTTAGAAATACTCCCTGGGAAAATTACTTTGTTACACTACTCGTTATATTACTTTTGCGTTATGAGGTTCCTCACTCAATGTAAGCAATGTCAACGTTACGTAGGCCAAGGGCAGCGTTTCCTCTACTACGTACCCAGCTACTAGCTTGTTCAGCTCTCCCTGGGTTACAGCCGGTCTTCCTGAACGGTTAAAATCAAACCTTGGTTGTTTGGATGAGGTAGGCCTACTGTCATTTTCAGCAGCAGTGGTCAGTCCCCGGGGGTCTTTCGCTACGAGTTTTATGTTGGCGTGTTGCCTTTGCAGGTGCTTCAACAGATTGGAAGTTGTGTTTCTAGCTGTGGGGAGGTGTTTCTCACCTGGGCACATTTCACAGTTATATCCTTGTCCTCTTGTCCTACCAAGTCAAAGTATTGTGAGTATTTCCACGGTGAGAAAGTCAATATTTTAGACGCTGCTGCTATTTAAAGCTGTTCGTAGTAGTGCGTACGCGTGTAAACAGGAAGTTGGTGAGAGGACTTCAGGACGAAAACAATTAGAATCTGGATCAATAACTGTAATAGGAGGGGAATGAAACCAAAACAACCTATTTATTTGATCAGTAACTGTAATATGATTCCTCACAGTGGGACAGTAACCAGGTTTACATTTTTTTTTTGTGAATAAAGTACGTAGTTTTTTTTTTTTTTATGGGAACAGCAATTTTTTGGGGTAAACTTTACAAATATCAACGGTAAAATGTCGGTATGTCGGTTTTACCGACATGGTAAAGTGCGGTAAAATGAATTACGCGAGAAATGTCAGTTGACAGGCTTTTACGCGCAAATATTGATATAATTACCATCAATTCAATAAACTTGGACCCACGCAATGACATGTGTGGTCCTCCCACTACGACGCTCGTCAGGAAAGCATGCAGTTTATTAGGCTACAGATGAAAAAAGTTATGAATTTCACAGGGTGGTGAAAGTGCAAGGTGATGAGCATGATGCTCCTTTACATATCGAGGGTGACATGATCATCGATGCTTGGCTGCGGTTTGCATTTTTGTCCATAATAATCTCATCATGTAGACTATTCGTGCACTTCAGCCAACAGCGGGCATCTGTGCCCTGCGTGCTGTGCCGTTGGCAGACCACACATGCCAATACCAGAGTGGGCACACTTGCTATATAATGCAATTTTTTTGTGAGAAAACTATCAGTGGAGTTGAAAATGCAATGGAACTCCATTTAGCATGTCTTTTTTATTCTGTACATGGGAATTTAACTACAACATGTATTTTCATGTGCACTACGTCATAACGCACAGCCTTTTATCCACAACAAGTCAATATGAAGGAAACAAGTTTCTGGTGGGAAAATGTCCATGTTGGTTTTATGTGGATTTTAGAATATTTGCATTAAAATCTGTCGCAAATTGGATGGAAACCTAGCTTGTAACGAACGCCATATTACTCGTTACCTGAAAAAGTAACTTTAACGTGTTACTGTGTAACAATACCCCCAACACTGGTAGTCCTAGATGATGGGTGTGTAGGCACTGGCTAACTACAGGCAATATGAGATTATCCCTTCTCTTTGGAAGGGGGTCACTAATTTATAAAAAGGGATGACATCTGGAAACAACTCTGACCTGGTAACAACAGTGCTGGAACTAAAAGCTACAGTTTCACCTTATCAGTCTATTTGATAATACTCTCAGTCACCTGATAACGGCCTGCCATAACGTTAGGCGTGTGGGAGGTAAATCACTGATATGTAGAAAGAATGGCAATTGTCAATATGTTCACAGTTAACAAATGACAGTTAGCTAACTCAAGCTACAGGGAAGCCATTGTTCGCCTCATCTGTACCTCAGTTATTGAAAAGGACAGGGGCATACTGAATGTGTCTAAAGCCTAGTTCCTCCCCAGAGTCAATGCAGCCAAGTTAACTGAGAAACCGGCAACTTTCTGAATGCAGACAATGTAGCTAGTATATACAGTGCATTCGGAAAGTATTCAGACCCCTTGACTTTTTGTTACGTTCCAGCCTTATTCTCAAGAAATAAAAAACAGATACCTTATTTACATAAGTATGCAGACCCTTTGGTATGAGACTCGAAATTGAGCTCAGTTGCATCCTGTTTCCATTGATCATCCATGAGATGTTTTCACAACTTGGAATCCACCTGTGGTAAATTCTATTGATTGGACATGTTTTGGAAAGGCACACACCTGCTATATAAGGTCCAACAGTTGACAGTGCATGTCAGTGCAAAAACCAGGCCAGGAAGTTGAAGGAACTGTTTGTAGAGCTTTGAGACAGGATTGTGTCGAGGCATAGTACCAAAAATGTCTGCAGCATTGAAGGTCCCATCAATCATTCTTAAATGGAAGAAGTTTGGAACCACTAAGACACTTCCTAGAGCAGGCCGCCCAACCAAACTGAGCAATCGAGGGAGAAGGGCCTTGGTCAGGGATGTGACCAAGAACCCGATGGTCCATCTGACAGAGCTCCAGAGTTCCTCTGTGGAGATGGGAGAGAACCTTCCAGAAGGACAACCATCTCTGCAGCACTCCAAATCAGGCCTTTATGGTAGACTGGCTAGATGGAAACCACTCCTCAGTAAAAGGCACATGACAGCCCGCTTGGAATTTGCCAAAAGGCATCTAAAGACTCTCAGACTATGAGAAACAAGATTGTCTGGTCTGACGAACCCAAGATTGAACTCTTTGGCCTGGATGCCAAGCGTCAAGTCTGGAGGAAACCTGGCACCATCCCTACGGTGAAGAATGGTGGTGGCGGCATGCTGTGGGGATATTTTTCAGTGGCAGGGACTGGAAGCCTACTCAGGATTGAGGGAAAGATGAACAGAGCAAAGTACAGAGAGATCCTTGACGAAAACCTGCTCCAGAGTGCTCAGGACCTCAGACTGGGGCGAAGGTTCACCTTCCAACAGGACAACGACCCTAAGCAAACAGCCAAGACAACACAGAAGTGGCTTGGGGACAAGTCTCTGAATAACCTTGAGTGGCCCAGCCAGAGCCAGAACTTGAACCCGATCTAACATCTCTTTGGGGACCTGAGACCTCCAACCTGACAGAGCTTGAGAGGATCTGCAGAGAAAAATGGGAGAAACTCCCCAAATACAGGTGTGCCAAACTTCTAGCATCATACCCAAAAAGACTTGAGGCTTTAATCGCTGCCAAAGGTGCTTCAACAATGTATCAAATAAAATTAAATGTTATTAGTCACATTAGTCGCAGTTGCCATACCAGGCAGTGATGCAACCAGTCAGGATGCTCTTGATGGTGCAGCTATAGAACCTTTTGAGGATCTGAGGACCCATGCTAAATCTTTTCAGTCTCCTGTATTGAGTAAAGGGTCTGAATACTTATGTAAATGTGAAATCTGTTTTTTTATTTGTAATACATTTGCAAAAAATGTTTTATCTGTTTTTGCTTCGTCATTATGGGGTAATGTGTGTAGATTGATGAGGGAAAACAATTTAATCAATTTTAGAATAAGCCTGTAACGTATCAAAATGTGGAAAAAGCCAATGGGTCTGAATTCTTTCCGAATGCACTGTAGTATATGAGAGGTGAAACTTTAACCTGTCTTTGTGTCTCTCTGCCTCTCCTGAAGTCAGTTCCACACATGGGAAGGGCAACCAGACATTAACCTCTTTTTTTATGACACACTTTCATGCTTTGCCACACATGCACTGAGGTTTGGCAAACTTTACTGGCCATATATTTCCGACGCACTTTGTTTTCAGGGTAAAAGTGACATCGCTATTACGTTTGCAGGTTGAAAGCCCATAAAGCATTCGCCTTGCATTAATGGCCATATGTCCTGACTTGTGTGCCCCCGTGTCCAATCCCATATATCCTCGCAGCTGGAAATACAATAATAATCACACACACATTGCACAAGTCCCAGGCAGCTTGCATTTCCTCTTGGGGCTATAGAGAACGTGATGGGTGTTTACAAAACCTGATCACCAGTGCACAGTCAGCACTGCACAAAGGGGCTGAGGAACATATAAGGGTTTGTTTTGATCTGTGTCTGAAGAGACGAGGTGGAGAGCAGGCTATGATGACAATGAGATTTAAGGGGTCACACATTGTATTTTGTTTGCAAAAGCTTTTCAACGTTTCGCCTGCAGATTGTCTGGTTTGTGCTTGGCTGAGTGTTATTGTTCACATGGGGGATATTCAGAGAACATGTGACAGGTTAAACTAACGTAGAACATGTTACATGTTTCCAAATCCTTTTGTTCTCAGACACTTCAGTGCTGATTCAATAATGGAGCTCTCAATGTGATACAAAGATTGGATTTTTCAGTTGTGGCTCGAACATTTTTTTATACACAATTTTTTATGACATTACACTTATTCTTACATTCTTATGAACAAATTCAGAGCAAAAGCACCATTTTATCCTGTAAAGCTACTCGTCCCCAAAACATAGCACCATAAAACAAGCCTTTAGCCTTCCACTTCTTGAAGTTACAAAAATACAAGTCAAATTACCCCTTAGTTACATGGAAGACAGTGGGGAAGAGAAGAATCAAAGGTGCTTTGCTCAGCTGCCAGCTGAGATGAACTAACAGGGGAGCCATTAGCATTTGAAATAAGGTCTGACAAAGAGGGACTGATAGGTATGCTGGAATGAGTGCAGAGGATATGGAGGAGTGTAAGAAGGGGGGTGTAAGGAATGTCAGCGGAGGAACCGGGCTGTCATCGTCAGGAAGTGGGAGTCGTTGGAGGAGTGCTGATGGGGAGATGGCATTAATTGCAGAGCACTTCCTGCTTACCACCCTGGCACTTCAGACATACCTCACATGCTGAGGTCTAGCTTTCCCAGATGTGCCTCCAAGGATTGACTGTCATGAACGTGGGTTAACGCTTTATCGAATGCATCTATAGACACTCGGTGAGATGTCAACAGAGTAGTGTTGACATTTTCTTTTCAAATAATTTTCAACTTCAGGTGTGAATATGGGTGTGCATATTCTGGGTTTCGGCAACAAACACACAAAAAAATCAGGTATGAAGTGTATGATTTATAGATGAAACTAGACAACGTTATAAATGCAATATTACAAATGAAAAATGTTTAGTATGCATTTGCGAGATAGAGCATACAATGTATCTCTGGAGACAACAAGGCCAGGCATGACCCAAAAGGAAAGGGTCCAAAACACATTAGTTCCTTTACCCAGCGTTTGGGAAACACTAGCAGAACACCTTCCCCCTTATGTTTATTTTGGGAATAAAATAAAATACGTTTGTGGTTGTAATTTTCTAAAGAACAATGTGTGATACTTTAAATGAAACAGAAATGAGAGAGGAAAGGGGGAGAGTGAGTTCGAAGAATTCTAAGCTCTCCAGTTGTGTTTTAGAATGGAGCCTTACTCGTGTTTAATAGGAACCATCTGGTTCATTTGAGAGGGAGATCTGGTTGTGCGTGATGGGGAATGTGGAGGAGGAGGAGGTTGGGGACTATGAATCAGGAACTGAAAGCACTCCTGGAGCCTTTCCCTAGCTCTGTCAAGAGACCACATTCCGCATGCATGTTAATTTCTCCAATTATATTTCTGTCAAATAGCTGCCAGATGACAACACCAGGATATCCACATTTACTCAACTATTTTTGTAATTTTGTGATATTCATCTTAAGCCCAAATCACACGAGAAGTGTTTTTTTACCCGCAAGAATGCCGTCACCCACATAAAGAGTATAAAATTAGAAAGAGAGTATATTTATCTTGCATCTACACGGAGCAATTCTGTAACGACGATGCAGGGAGTCCCTCTGCAGGTGCAGATGGTGAGTTTAATAATGAACATAGAGCGTTACAAAACAAGAGACACGTCTGGACATGAAAACAGAACCAATACTGCCTGATGACTGAGGTTGGTGAGGGCTATATGAAGGGAGAGTAATCAGTCTGGTGATGAAGTCCAGGTGTGCTTAAAGATGGGGAGCAGGTGTGCACAATGTGGGTTGCCAGGACCTAAACCGCGATGTCAAGCGCAGGAGGGAGGGAGCCGGAGTTGGTGTGACAAATGGTATTTAATATAGATAAGTTTAAATGCAGGCCAACATTTTATGCATAGGCTATTGCTTATGGACAACTTTGTAGCAATGTATGAATGCAACCATCTTCTACATTTATAATAAACTGGATTGTTAAAAAAATTATATATCAAGTTATCATTGTCATTTCCTGACAGTATCACCCTTGTTGCTTACAGACAAGTGATACAGATTGATACAGTTCAAACAAAGTGCATTGTTGGTGAGTGAGTGCCTTTGTTCAAATTAATCAAATCGCCTAGCGATAGAGTGGGTTGTTTGTAGAAAGGGAATTTGAGGAATCTCCCCTACTTTGCTAAGTAAAGTTGTATGGTTATATATATTGGGCTGTAAACTATAGTTTATCTAACGAATAGGCTACCTATTTGAATACAATGCAACAGCCTACCTACAGTACAGTATGTTGATTTCGATCATGGACATATAGCCTAATAGGCCGACCACACCGCTCGTGTCACAAAATAAATTTAGAAATCTATGTTATTCAATTATTGCACCCACACTGCTTGCGCGCGTCAACGATGTCTGCGTTGCCAAGGGCTAAAATATAACTCCTTTCTATTTCTGACGCAGATCGCGCTGCAAGTCCTGCCTCTCTCATCTCCTCATTGGTTTATAGAAGCAGGTACCCACGTGCCATCTCCTCATTGGTTATAGCCACGTGGGTGATTGAAAGATGAACTGTGTTGCCGGTCGGTGTAGTAATACTATGAAAGTTTAGATGCCAATCACTATATAAGTTCAAAGATGAAAAAGCCTGGAAGGATGAGAGATGACTAGAGACGATTCGGGTGACCGTTTTAGGTGTGGATTAATTGTCGGAGTAGAGGACCTTGTTCATTTCAGGTAAAATAACAACTCAATGTTTATATCCCAGGACAAATTAGCTAGCAACAGCAAGCTAGCTAAATAGGACAAATTAGCTAGCAAGTGCAAGCTAACTAGCTAAATTGCCATAAATGTTTAATGCTTTTTGACCTGTTCCCAAATTAATGTAATTGGTTCAGAGTTTGTTTTTATATTTTAACCTGCGTGTGTTTGGTGTAGGGGGACAAAATACATTTGGTGTAGGGGGACAAAATACATTTATGCACAATGGCGCACGCGCGCAGCCGGTTTGGGTTTCCGTGTAAGCTACGCATGGAAAATTTGAGGAATGCTGTAACTCCGATTCCAGTATAGAATACAACTCTTTATAATAGATTTTCATGATAATTATTCTAGCGTACACTACGCTGTCTTTGTGAATTAACGCTCACTGCTCTTGCACGTGCAAATTTACCTCCCCTGTGTGATTTTGCCTTTCTTACTAGCACTGTGCCTGTTGAGACAAAGGTGCTAGGGCCACAACCCTTTCTCGCTCCAATCCCCATAATCAATGCCCATCCACGGTCCCATCAGTCAGCCTGCCTGGAATGGCTGGGTGCTCTGTCTCTCTCAAACTTTCTTTCATTTTCTCTCGTTCTTTCGGTCTTTCTCTCCAGCCTGTATGGTTCAGCTCCAGAGATTTATAGCCGCAAACGTTTGGAGCAGGTGGCGCATAGTTGAGTTCTCTCTTTCTCGTTTTTTCTCTCTCTCTGCACGCATTCTCTCTGCTGATCACGCTGGACCCAGCCAGGCTAATTAGAAAAAAAAGAGAGGCAGGAGTCTACTGGGATGTGAATGCTGGGCGCAGCTGCAGAATGGCATTTCATTGGGATCTGTCAGCTAGGTTCTGATTGGCCTGACACTGTTAATCCCGCCAGATGTTCCGCATTAACTGATGAGTGCGTGACTGTGTCGTGCGGGAGAGAGATCGGGGGACAGCCACGGCAGCGAACTCTGGGTAAACAAGGCCTCTCAGGGACCACTGTCTGTGGAATTTGGGGGGGATTTGAGTGATAGGATCATCCGGCATCTGGGAATTAGAATGCACAGAGCATGGATTGTGGCAACAGTTTGGGAAAAGAGGCTTCGCTTGTGACTCCACTTGTTAAATATTTTGTTAAATTAGACATGTAGGACATGTTGTGGCCATCAAAAAATTGCAATACACGATGTAGGTACAGTAAGTAGCTTTGAAGGTATTGTTAGCGCTAACTCTTTTTTTTTAGGCACTTGCATGCATTACCTGTCCTATTATGGGGTATAGGCTTGAGTCACCCATGGTATTTTCCCTATGCAGGGGCAACAGGTTTCATATTGCCCTTGCCACTGACCACTTTTCTTTCTCCAAAATAGACAAGCGGAGTGAGAGCAGCTGCAGACGGGACCTCTGAGACCCCTGCCGAAACTATCAAATGCCTTCAGACCGAAGATGGATTTCTTAATGTGTGAAAGCCGCACTGTATTCACAGAGTTGTTTTGTCTCTGTGGCCGGACTCGTTAATACATCATTTTTTCTCTCCCCACACTGGTCAGGGTTATTGAGGGGAAATCGCCAGGTTAGAATAACTCCACAAGTCCTTGGCCTTGCTAATGAGTAGGAGAAGGGGGGTTGGGAGGAGGAGGGGTAATTTCTAAGAGTGCCCTAGTGTGCTTCTGCCCAAGCCTGAGATCCTGTCACAATTACTCTATTAGCATGCTCAGCTGTGTCTCTGTTTTTCTTTATCCAAGCAACTTATCACAACTGACAAGGCACATGAGGGTGTCAGAAAGGGCCTGTCAGAGCCCCATTGTGTCCTGCAGAACATGGGGATAGTTACCAGCTCCCTCTCTTCCCCCTCTGACACTCAGTTGTGGACAGGAGCCAGGGAAAGCCAGAGGCAGCTAGAGAGCAGGGTTTGCTTGTCACACCTATTCTGATTGACAAGGGGACTGGCAAAAGGATTAACCTGCATCCCAAATGGCACCCTATTCCCTATGTAGTTCAATACTTTTGACCAGGACTCATAGGGAATGGGATGTTGTTTGAGAAACATCCTAATTGTGGGTGAACACAATGGAAAGCTATACAGTAGTGGCAGAATACTGGATCCATAGGTTCATAGGAAGGAAGGTAACATTTTCCTGTTTTCTCACCAAAAGCCCTCTATAGGTAACAATGTGTTCAAGGTTTATGTTAAAGCCAGACTTTGGACATCAACATTGCATGCATAGCAACCACATTATTAGGTCATAAAAATATAAATCGCAACATGCAACAATTTCTAAGATTTTACTGAGTTACAGTTCATATAAGAAAGTCAGTCAATTCATTAGGCCCTGATCTACGGATTTCACACGACTGGACAGGGGTGCAGCCACTTGGGAGCGAGGCCAACCCACATGGGAGCCATGCCCAGCCAATCAAAATTAGATTTTCTCCACAAAAGGGCTTTATTACAGACAAACATACTCCTGAGTTGGTCTCAGACAATCCTCCAGGTGAAGAAGCCAGATGTGGAGGTCCTTACACGTGGTCTGCGGTTGTGAGGCCGGTTGGACATACTGCCAAATTCTCTAAAACGACGTTGGAGGTGGCTTATGGTAGAGAAATTAACATACAATTATTTGGCAACAGCTCTGGTGGACATTCCTGCAGTCAGCATGCCAATTGCAGGCTGCCTCAAAACTTGAAACATCTGTGACATTGTGTTGTGTGACAAACTGCACATTTTAGAGTGGCCTTTTATTGCCCCCCAGCACAAGGTGCACCTGTGTAATGATCATGCTGTTAAATCAGCTTCTTGATTTGCCACATCTGTCAGGTGGATGGATTATCTTGGCAAATGAGAAAGGCTCACTAACAGGGATGTAAACATATTTGTGCACAACATTTGAGAGCCATAAGCTTTTTGTGCATATGGTTACATTTCTGGGATCTTTCATTTCAGCTCATGAAACATGGGACCAACACTTTACATGTTGCGTTTATATTTTTGTTCAGTATAGTTAACACACGTTTCCCTCTGCTTTCAGGTGTACTACACGACTACATGGACATTCAAACACTTTGGATTTTATTTGTACCAACCCCCCGCCCCGCCCCCAAAAGGTATATGTATTTTAATTGTTTGAATTTTTAAAGGAACTCAGTCCGGCTTTCAACTTACTCTTGAAAGTTGAAATAGTAGAATGCACAAGGTGCAATCTCGAAATTGGGTAGTCAGACATTGCATACCTTATTTATAACTTGTCAGAAATGTTCAGATCAACTAGCCCATGTGTTAGCTAACGGCTGTTAGCTAGGTTTTTAAGCCCAAATATTTTGTTGGAATGTTTGAGTCACTGAATATACATTAGTCATGACAAAATATATAGAATTTTCTCTGCGCCCCATGATTATTTTTTTTAATTGTAGGAAATAAGCTTTAAACCTGCCAAATGTTTTCTCCACCAACAAGAGGGGTGTGAACAGTTTATGTCATGAACAGTGCTTGTGTCCATAGAAAAAGACTGATGTTTCCCAATGCTGGAAGGGGGGCCTGACTGAAAAAGTTTGGGAACCCCTGGTTTTGACAATGGATGTTGATTGTTGATGTTTCATGAAGGGAACACATTATATGCCAGGGCTCTCCAAACATGTTCCTGGAGAGCTGCATTCCTGTAGGTTTTCGATCCAACTCTAATCTAGCACATATGATTCGAATAATTGGTTGATAAGCTAAATCAGGTTAGTCACAACTAGGGTTGGAGCGAAAACCTACAGGAGGGTAGGTCTCCAGGAACATGGTTGGAGAGCCCTGCTTTCTGCACTCTACCTACTTTTGTCACCAGATATTCTTAATGAAATGCAGATCAAACAATACAACACATTTAGCCTAGTTCTAGTTGTGGTTAAACTTATACTATAGAAGCTTGTACTGTAGCTCATGGTTCAGTTAATGGTGTGACAAGCAATTATTGAAAAGGAATTTACTGAGTTCAAATACAATTGTACTATGTGGCAACACTCTACATCAATGTTCACAGGATTTCCGGCACACACAAAGGCATTCACACAGATATTTGCTCTACATACAACCTTATCCACACAATCTATCTCGTGCAGAGCCTAATTAGAACACACATCCTCTGTCTGTGGTTTGATTCCATAATCCCGCAGTCCAGAAAACAGACTAAATCCTGTATTAAAGGAAGATGAAAATATTTCACACCACATATACTATTACTTCAAGTAGTTTTATCTAACTTGTTTCCCAAGACCTTGGCCATCTCCGAAATCTAGTTTGTCTACTACTTACTTAAACTGCATACTGTGTACTAATCATTTTACAACGTATTGTTTAGTGAAAAGCATGCAGTATGTCACGGCTGAAACGTATTACTTTTGGTGCATTCAAGACAACTGGGAACTCGTAAACAAAACAAAAACATCACGACGTCAGTGATCTTCAGGTCGGAGAAGTCGGAACTCTGGGATTATGCCCGAGTTTCTGACTATTCAAAAGATTTTTCCCAGTCGGAACAGATTTTATTTATTTATTTTTTATTTTTCTCTTTATTTTTTTCTCCCCAATTTCGTGGTTTTCAATTCATAGTAGTTACAGTCTTGTCTCATCGATGCAACTCCCATACGGACTCGGGAGAGGCGAAGGTCGAGAGCCATGCGTCCTCCGAAACACAACCCAACCAAGCCGCACTGCTTCTTGACACAATGCCCATCCAACCCGGAAGCCAGCTGCACCAATGTGTCGGAGGAAACACCGTACACCTGGCGACTGTGTCAGCGTGCACTGCGCCCGGCCCGCCACAGGAGTCGCTAGTGCGCGATGAGACAAGGATATCCCTGCCGGCCAAACCCTCCCTAAACCGGACGACGCTGGGCCAATTGTGCGCTGCCCCATAGGCCTCCCGGTCGCGGCCAGCTGCGACAGAGCCTGGGCTCGCACCCAGAATCTCTAGTGGCACAGATAGCACTGCGATGCAGTGCCTTAGACCACTGCGCCACTCAGGAGGCCGGAACAGATTTTTTTCCCAGAGTTCCCTGTTGTCTTGAACGCACCATCAGTTACTGCTTCACATATGAACCAGAAAGGAGCACCACCCAGTGGCCTTTCACTACACTGACATGCCGGAGTGTTTTGCGCTAACATTATCTATGTGGCTAGCATTTGGAGTATTCAAGTAAACTTTCAAGTATTTCGAGGAAATTTGAGTGTACTGTAGGCCTACGAATGTATCAATTAAAGAGTCACCTGAACCTTGAAAGGAATTGGAGATGCAGTAGAGGAATGCAGTGCTGAGGCAGAGGGCTCGTAATGAGGACGGCTGGCTACTACTCTGAACTGTGCATAGTGAGCTTACTGGCGCCCAGAGCTGCTGAGACATTACCCAAGTAAGTACCATACAGGAGAAGTTCAGTTTTTAACACGATTCAGTTTGGTTCCCAGATTAGCTAGCCCTCTACAAGATCATCAGCAGACTCCACCTTCAACAACCATCTCCCTGACTACCTTCCTCTGATCAAGCCATGATCTTTCCCTCTCCAGCTTTGGAGGATGCATGCACTCAAAGACTTGGCCTCTATTGGTTGACCTAGCCAACAATAGCTAGGCTACTCATGGTGATGTACTGCTTGTTTGTTTTTTGATTTTGATGTGCTTTGAGATTGTTATGAAAGGTGCTATAGTAGCCGAAATGTAAGCTTAAATATATATATATATATATATATATATATATATATATATATACTAGCAAGAGCAGTGTGCGGGTTTCTTATTTCTTTCAATTTATGTAATTGTTACCATGCACCTGCAACAAGATGGCTCAGATGAGCGAGTTTATCCTTTTCAATGAGAAAACAGAAATCCACTTTTGGTTTAAAAAAAGGACTTCACCAGAAAAAGTAGAACATGAATAAATGAATAGCTATAAATAATTATACCTTCAAAATGCACAAAACTACTTTTAATCATGGCCTCTAAAATGGCCATAAGGCATCCCTCCCTGGCAGTAATAATAACTTCTATAGCGTTTTTCATAAGAGAAACCTCAAAGCGCTTTATAAACAAAAAACAAATAAACAAGCAGTCACCTAAGGAGATTATGATCGGTGGGGCGATGGAGTGTCCAGAATGCGGTTGTGGCCTCCCTTCCCTCCGTGCTGAATCTGCAAATCTGAACGGCAGACTCGGGTAAGACAAAGGGAGGAAGGGTGTGTCTCTTTGGTGCACGACCCCTAATGTTAAGGAAGTTTTTGCTCGCCTGAGTTAGAATACCTCATAATAAACTGCAGACCATACTATTTACCAAGAGAGATTTAATCTATATTTTACGTAGCTGTCTATTTACCACCACAAACCGATGCTGGCACTAAGACCGCACTCAATGAACTGTATAGGGCCATAAGCAAACAAGAAAATGCATATCCAGAAGCGACATTTCTCATGGCAGGTGATTTTAAATACAGGGAAACTGAAATCTGGTTTACCTTATTTTCACCAGCGTGTCACCTGTGCAACAGCTGTGCGACAAAACTCTAGATTACTTTTACTTCACACATACAATGCCCTCCCTAGCCCTCCCTTTGGCAAATCAGACCATAACTCTATCTTCCTGCTTACAAGAAAAAACTCAAACAGGAAGTACCAGTGACAATACGGAAGTGGTCCGATGAAGCGGATGCTAAACTACAGGACTGTTTCGCTAGCACAGACTGGAATATGTTCCAGGATTCATCCAATAACATTGAGGACTCTACCACAGTCACCGGCTTCATTAATAAGTGCATCGACGACGCCATCCCCACAGTGACCATATGTACATACCCCAACCATAAGCCATGGATCCATACTGAGCTAAAGGCTAGAGCTGCTGCTTTCATTGAGTGGGACACGTATAAGAAATCCTGCTACGACCTCCGATGAGCCATCAAACAGGCAAAATGTCAATACAGGACTAGGATTGAATCCTACTATGCCAGCTCTGACGCTCGACAGATATGGCGGAGATGCAAATGATCATGGATTACAAAGGGAAACCCAGCCGTGAGCTGCCAAGTGATGAGCCTACCAGACGAGCTAAATGCCTTCTATACTCGCTTCGAGGCAAGCAACACTGAACCATGCATGAGAGCACCTATAGGGAGGAAGTACATCACTGGGGCCGACCTCCCTGCCATCCAGAACCTTTATACCAGGTGGTGTTACATGCTGACCACACTGCCTGCATTTCGCGCACGAGCGTTGCAAAATAAATGTACACATACATGTTATCCAATCATTTCACCCAAACTGCTCATAGAATGAGGAGTGGGAGGCCCCGGTGCACAACTGAGCAAGAGGACAAGTACATTAGAGTGTCTAGTTTGAGAAACAGACGCCTCACAAGTCCTCAACTGGCAGCTTCATTAAATAGTACCCGTGAAACACCAGTATCAAAGTCAACAGTGAAGAGGTAACTCCGGGATGCTGGCCTTCTAGGTAGACTGTTAAATAGCCATCACTAGAACATTAGAGGCTGCTGCCTATATACATAGACATGAAATCACTGGCCACTTTAAAGAATGGAACACTAGTCTCTTTAATAATGTTTACATATAATAACATATCTTGCATTACTCATCTCATATGTATATACTGTATTCTATACTATTCTACTGTATCTTAGTCTATGCCACTCTGACATTGCTCGTCCATATACAGTGGGGCAAAAAAGTATTTAGTCAGCCACCAATTGTGCAAGTTCTCCCACTTAAAAAGATGAGAGAGGCCTGTAATTTATCATAGGTACACTTCAACTATGACAGACAAAATGAGAAAAAAAAATCCAGAAAATCACATTGTAGGATTCTTTATGAATTTATTTGCAAATTATGGTGGAAAATAAGTATTTGGTCACCTACAAACAAGCAAGATTTCTGGCTCTCACAGACCTGTAACTTCTTCTTTAAGAGGCTCCTCTGTCCTCCACTCGTTACCTGTATTAATGGCACCTGTTTGAACTTGTTATCAGTATAAAAGACACCTGTCCACAACCTCAAACAGTCACACTCCAAACTCCACTATGGCCAAGACCAAAGAGCTGTCAAAGGACACCAGAAACAAAATTGTAGACCTGCACCAGGCTGGGAAGACTGAATCTGCAATAGGTAAGCAGCTTGGTTTGAAGAAATCAACTGTGGGAGCAATTATTAGGAAATGGAAGACATACAAGACCACTGATAATCTCCCTCGATCTGGGGCTCCACGCAAGATCTCACCCCGTGGGTTCAAAATGATCACAAGAACGGTGAGCAAAAATCCCAGAACACCACGGGGGGACCTAGTGAATGACCTGCAGAGAGCTGGGACCAAAGTAACAAAGCCTACCATCAGTAACACACTACGCCACCAGGGACTCAAATCCTGCAGTGCCAGACGTGTCCCCCTGCTTAAGCCAGTACATGTCCAGGCCCGTCTGAAGTTTGCTAGAGAGCATTTGGATGATCCAGAAGAAGATTGGGAGAATGTCATATGGTCAGATGAAACCAAAATATAACTTTTTGGTAAAAACTCAACTCGTCGTGTTTGGAGGACAAAGAATGCTGAGTTGCATCCAAAGAACACCATACCTACTGTGAAGCATGGGGGTGGAAACATCATGCTTTGGGGCTGTTTTTCTGCAAAGGGACCAGGGTGACTGATCCGTGTAAAGGAAAGAATGAATGGGGCCATGTATCGTGAGATTTTGAGTGAAAACCTCCTTCCATCAGCAAGGGCATTGAAGATGAAACGTGGCTGGGTCTTTCAGCATGACAATGATCCCAAACACACCGCCCGGGCAACGAAGGAGTGGCTTCGTAAGAAGCATTTCAAGGTCCTGGAGTGGCCTAGCCAGTCTCCAGATCTCAACCCCATAGAAAATCTTTGGAGGGAGTTGAAAGTCTGTGTTGCCCAGCAACAGCCCCAAAACATCACTGCTCTAGAGGAGATCTGCATGGAGGAATGGGCCAAAATACCAGCAACAGTGTGTGAAAACCTTGTGAAGACTTACAGAAAACGTTTGACCTCTGTCATTGCCAACAAAGGGTATATAACAAAGTATTGAGATAAACTTTTGTTATTGACCAAATACTTATTTTCCACCATAATTTGCAAATAAATTCATTAAAAATCCTAGAATGTGATTTTCTGAATTTTCTTTTCTCATTTTGTCTGTCATAGTTGAAGTGTACCTATGATGAAAATTACAGGCCTCTCTCATCTTTTTAAGTGGGAGAACTTGCACAATTGGTGGCTGACTAAATACTTTTTTGCCCCACTGCATGTATATATTCTTAATTCCATTCCTTTACTTAGATTAGTGTGTATTGGGTATATGTTGTGGATATGTTAGATATTACTTGTTAGATATTACTGCACTGTCAGAGCTAGAAACCCAAGCATTTCACTACACCCACAATTACATCTGCTAAACACATGTATTTGACCAATACAATTTGATTTGATTTGACCATAAAAGGTTATGTGCAATGAAACTAGACCCACTCAGTCTGTAACCTTTCAGGTAGAAACTAATACTGCATAGCATGAACATTACAATCAGCTCAACACAGATAAACCGACATGACAAATCAGGAGAACTAGAAGAGAAAATAAGTGTTATGACCAGCGCAGCTGTAGAAAATAGGAATGTAGGCTACCACGTCACTAACGTTATGGCTAGTGCATAGTGCAGTGGCAAGAGAGCTAGCTATGGCTACATGACTTACTTGATAGGTCGATGTCCTAATTGTGGTTTTATACTTGTTTATTAATGCGTTTTATTTACACACTTTATTTGAAAACTGATGAAATACAAATTGTTATATTTGGTAATACTTGCATATTTTCCCTCGACTCCAACCCCATTCGACGCATTGAAAGGATGCGGGGGGAGCAATGTCTACATAAGAGTGCAAATTATAAACACTCACAAAAGCTCTGAAGAAGGCCTTGAGGCCGATATGTAAAGCTTATTAAAGAGCAGTGATGCTAGCAAGAGCAGTGTGCGGGTTTCTTCTTTTTTCTCATGGCAATAGCGGTAGAAATGTTACAAATAAGGAGGCACAGGACCCTCGTAAGACATCTTAGTAAAATGGAGGGATGTACTGCAGATGGAACTGGCAAAATGTCATTATACTGGGAAAGATGGGTTAATCTGTGGACATTGGAGGGTTGGAGTTAGGATCAGAATGAATGGTGGATTGGCTGCTATGGGTGAAAATCCAGCAATTAGGAATATGTGTATAATTATTTAACTACAGGTACCGTAGATGTGAACAAAATACGGTAGCTGCAAGTAGAAGTATTTTTGTCCGTTAGTTTACTTCAATTAAGGTAAGGATGGTAGGGTAGGGGAAAAAATGTATAGAGAAAATAAAATACTAAAAACATTACAAAAATTAGGGGGATTAGAAATTATGCAAGTAATTAAATTGATAGAATTTACCATCTACAGTATCTGCAATATTAAAGCTCATTAACACTCCCCCCACCCCCACAAGAAATTATAAATAAAAACAACAAAAAAGTACATGGCTAGCTAAAAGAACGGCAGGCAGCACGCTGCAAATCTGTTTTTAAAGATGTACAATGAAATACAGTGCCTTGCAAAAGCATTTAGACCCCTTGGATTTCT
The DNA here is from genome assembly GCF_016432855.1 of Salvelinus namaycush. Classification (NCBI taxonomy): domain Eukaryota; kingdom Metazoa; phylum Chordata; class Actinopteri; order Salmoniformes; family Salmonidae; genus Salvelinus; species Salvelinus namaycush. Next base: position 9,307,759 of record NC_052323.1, read on the forward strand.
TCACATACTATTGTGTTACAAAGTAGGATTAAAATGGATTTAATTGTCATATTTTGTCAACTATCTACACAAAATACTCTTTAATGTCAAAGTGGAAGATTATTATTTTATTATTTTAATAAATACAAATTCATAACTAAAATATAGTCGTTGCCAAAGTATTCAGCCCCCTTGTTTAGGCAAGCCTAAATTAGTCAAATTTGGTTTATCAAATCACAAGTTACATGGAGTCACTCTGTGTGACATAATAAGAGTTGACATGATGTTTTGAATGACTAACCCTTCCTCTGTCCCCCATACATACAACATCTGTAAGGTCCCTCAGTCAAGTATTGAATTCAGATTAAACTACAAAGACCAGGGAGCATTTCAAAAGCCTTGTAAAGAAGGGCAGTGATTTGGTAGATGCGTAACAATGACAAATCAGACATTGAACATCTCTTTAAACATGGTCAAGTTCATAATTAAGCTGTGGATTATATATTAAACCACCCAGACACATCAAGATACAGTAGTCCTTCTGAACTGAGCTGCAGGACAGGAATGAAACAGCTCAGGGATGTTACCATGATTTTATAACAGCTTCAATGTCTGTGACGGTAGAAAACTGAGGATGGAGGGGGGGGGGGGGTGTTGCTTACCAAGTAGACAGTGGATGTTCCTGAGTGGTTAAGATACATTTTTGACTTACAGTACCAGTCAAAAGTTTGGAGACACCTACTCATTACAGGATTTTTTATTCTTTTCACTATTTTTCTACAATGTAGAATAATAGTGGAGACATCAAAACTATGCAATAACACATATGGAATCATGTAGTAACCAAACAAGTGTTAAACAAATCAAAATCTATTTTATATTTCAGATTCTTCATTGTAGCCACCCTTTGCCTTGATGACAGCTTTGTACACTCTTGAATCAAGACCTTTCAGCTTTAACATTTTTCATAATTTGTACAAATTTGTAAATACATAATTCCAATTTGACATTATGGGGTATTATGCAGCCCTGTGACACCAAATCTCAATTTAATTAATTTTATATTCAGGCTGTAAAAAGTCATGGGGTGTGAATACTTTCTGATGGCACTGTAAGATGCAAGTATTGGTATTCGGACACGGCCCTTGTCTCAACACAGTAGGAAATACCACTGACAACATGAAAGCCCTGCGGAAGAAACCATACACCAAGCTGCACCACTGAGACTACCCCAATAGGCTTCTTTCTTTTGAGGAATAATGGAGCAGTACATGACACAACTTGAACATGTTCAGGCCTCAGAGACAGCAGGTAACTATAGGCTTTGCTTTCAATGAGACACATTCATTCTGTATGGCAAGAGTGTGATTGGATTTTGATCATGTAATTCCACAAAGGGATAGGCCATAATCAAGGTTATGAAATAAGATGAGCCCATATGCTTTGATAGTTATTTTACCTTGTAATGAGTACACAGTACATCCTGTCTGTTTTGCAGTGTTTGCAGCTGCATTGATAATGCAGATGGATGATCAAAATACAGTGTTTTAATTGGACCAACACTTAAAACACCTAGCACGCTATTCACCTTATTTGGGGCTGTGGAAATATGATTTGCATAATTGAAGTGTTTACATCATTTGTTGGAGCTGGGAAAAGTTGAAAAGTTGAACTGGAAATTGAGCAATCCTAACAAGAGCAATATTTCATTACTGACAGCTAAACTGTCAAGTAACATTCTTTCTGTTCCATCGGCATAAATTACCCCGTGGATGAGAGTGTTGTACTATAGAGACCGTTTTGAGTACATTGCAGTTCATCATGTTGCTCTTAAGCCACAATATGGCATGTGAAGCACGATCAACACCTAGCTAAGTACAACCTCTAGGCTCTAGCTCGAAAATAAATAACACGGATGTCTTTCCTCATTGAATGGCCAAACACGCTGGATTTGGAAAGGGTTACAAATGGCTGTGAGTCCGAATAAAAAGGAGAAGTGAAACAAAATCACAATTTACAGCGTTAACAGCCACCAGTTTTTTCTCCTTTAAAATTGTTTTTATTTTCGCTCCCCATGCCAGTAAAAAGCTATCATTGGGATGTGTCAAGACCCTGAATGACCGATGACATTTGTTACCTGAAGCGATTTAAAACATTTACTACAGGAGAGAAAGCAGAGTTCTGAAAAAAGGAGTCATGCAGCTGTCCCTGACCTCTTACACACACACACACACACACACACACACACACACACACACACACACACACACACACACACACACACACACACACACACACACACACACACACACACACACACACACACACACACACACACACACACACACACACACACACACTATAACCTTATAATATAGCTGAACTGGTTGACCTCAGTGTTGCAGCTCTACTACCAGGAAACAGTGTCTTCGTGTGTCACTGAGAAGATCTCATAAATGTAAGCCAATGTTGTACGCTACACTGTTCTCAAACAGGCTTAATGATAAAGAGTGAAATGTGGAGTCAAACAGATAAGTACAGCTTGCTGACAGCTCATAGAGACGGGCAGGAACACCCTTTATTTACCTGTCATCACTATCTGAATACCATGCTGTTGATCATGGCCTCAGTGACACTACACAAAAAAGACAACACAAAACATTCAATGGGTATCGTGTGTCATGTATTTCAGGATGTTTAGAAATTACATTTTACATCGACATGTAGGTCTCTTTTGCAAACTTTGTTTTTTTCTTTATTGTATCTCATTTATTCACAATGTTATACTGGAAAGGAAATGCTTAGCATCAAATGGCTAATAACTAATAAAGTGACTTGGACCAATGCTAGTTGCTAGTTCTAGTGGCCCTTGTCTAAACATAATACCAGCCCATAACCCACAAAACAAGACCAGACACGTGCTCCAATCTCAAACAAGAGAAAAAGTCTACAGCACACAACCCAGTGGCCTGCCAATTTATTGGCAGAGGTGCTCTATTGCATTAGCCAGCGGCTATTGTTCCTAAACTCAAATTGCAAGACTATAAAAGGACCTAGGGGATGGCAGGCACACACAAAGGCTATACTGGAGGTAGAACACCTGCAGGCAGCTCTGGATGAAAGCACAGAATTTGGTTAAGGTCAAAAGAGAACTACCGATCTGGAAGTAGTGGAACATTCCGGAAGGGCTCAGCTTTCACACCCAGTGTCCCAGCTGCTCTCTCTACACTATTTATCCCATATTACACCAGGAAACAAAAATACAGATTAGAGCCAAAATGGTTATTGCCACACCTATAAGTGTTGGTTCTAGACTTGTGTAATAATTGGGGTGACTGAGTTCTACGGTGATAACTGCACCCTCATCATGCAGAGTAGAGAGACAGAAGATGGTGCGGCAGTTATAGCAGCCGTCTTACAGGCCCCTGACCGAAAACAGCTTCTGGACATCAGAACAGCGATTCCTCACCTAGATTTGGACAAAAATGTAAACTTCAACGAGACGGCAGCTCTGGACATTCTGCTTACCCCAGACAAGACTCTAATCCCCGGGACTTGAAAGAGGAAGCGGCGGGGAAAGAGAGGCAGGCGAGCCGGCACCCTGACGAGACTACGTCGGTGAGCAAATGGACCGCCATTTCTCTCTGTTCTATGGGCGAACATGCATTCACTAGAGAACAAACTGGATGAGCTCCGTTTGAGACTATCCTATAAAAGGGACCTGAAAACCTGTAATATCCTATGTTTCTCAGAGTCGTGGCTGAACGAGGACGTAAATATACAGTACCAGTCAAGAATTTGGACACACTTCATTCAAGGGTTTTTCTTTATTTTTACTATTTTGTACTTTGTAGAATAATAGTGAAGACAAAACTATGAAATAATGCATATGGAATCATGTAGTAACCAAAAAAGTGTTAAACAAATCAAGATATATTTTAGATTTTAGATTCTTCAAAGTAGCCACCCTTTGCCTTGATGACAGCTTTGCACATTCTTGGCATTATCTCAACCAGCATGTTTTTCCAACATGCTTGAAGGAGTTCCCACATATGCTGAGCAGTTGTTGGCTGCTTTTCCTTCACTCTGCGGTCCAACTCATCCCAAACCATCTCAATTGAGTTGAGGTCGGGTGATTGTGGAGGCCAGGTCATCTGATGCAGCACTCCATCACTCTCCTTCTTGGTCAAATAGCCCTTACACAGCCTGGAGGTGTGGTTTGGGTCATTGTCCTCTTTAAAAACCAATGATAGTCCCACTAAGC